>NC_089763.1:16518494-16548494 GCF_040412425.1 Macrobrachium rosenbergii | reverse complement strand
TAAATACTTGTGGGAGCTGCATTCACTGCACGAGAGAGAGAGAGAGAGAGAGAGAGAGAGAGAGAGAGAGAGAGAGAGAGAGAGAGAGAGAGAGAGAGAGAGAGAGAGCACTTATCTGCAACATGGTTATCATCATTATTTTTATACAGATGTTTATACGTGGGTAATCCATATACTAAAATAATAATATTTATTATATTGAATGTTCCTAAAAGGGATCCTACATTTATCAGTTCAGGACACGGCAATAGACGTTCTTTTAATTTTGTACAGCGATCAAATAAAATTAATGACTTCCTCTCTTTCAATCAAATTGCTTGTTTTGCCTTCGGTCACCTGAGCGAAATATCGCCACTGCACTTCAGTCCATCAAACCACATCATTTTTTTTGGCGTCAGGATAAAAATTTGATTACAACTTCCATGTCACATCATAATGAACATCCACCTCACATCGGGATCTGTTCCAGAGCCTCTCGGGTTAGAATAGAAAAGAATATAGAATTTAGGAACAAGTCCAAGCGCTGGGACCTACGAAGTCATTCAGCGCTGAAAGGGAAACTGACAGTAAGAAGGTCTGAAAGGCTTAACTGGAGGAAAACCTCGCAGTTGCACTACGAAACAACTGTTAGAGAGGGTGGAAAGTCAGATGGATGAAAGAGAATATGAACGGAGGTACAGTAAAAGAAATTAAAGAAGTTGCCGCTAGGCGGCTGAAGGGACGGTGGAAAGAACCTTGAGTAATGCCTGCACGGTGCACCACGTGAGGTGCTCTGACGGCACTACCACCCTACGGGGTTCTCTCGGGTGAGCGAAAAGGAAGCTTTCACGGACATTATACTTCGTGCCACATTCATGTAACCACTGACAAGCTACAGTTGTTATTACCGTTTTTATTCGTAATGCCGTTATAAATGCAATTTTGTAAATATCGCGACCGAGATGGGCAGCTAAAGCTATGCGTTCTTTACAGGTTATTCACCCTCAGGATTCTCAGCTTCATAACAATATCCATGACTTTCAGTTATAGCAAAATCTCAACTCTGCCCATATGCATGTATGTTTGCATGTATGAAGGATGAATACATAAACGTTAAAAATGGAAGGTAGGTCAACTGATTTCTGATGAACACACAATCTTCGCTAGGCAAAATGGAATATTTAAATTACATAGGATCACGTGTCAGGCAAAAAGCAAGGAAAATCCTAATCAAAATTAGACAACAACAGTTTATTTTGTAAACGAAGGTATAAAGTCTAAAAGTCATATCAAATATTTACTACGTCAATGTCACAAAAATAGTGATACCAATACACTAATGGAAAGTACGTATGTGCAATAATATTAGAACTGAAAATAGAAGAAGCGTTAACACAGGACGCAAAAGTAAATAAAGTCGATGTTAAAAAGCCCCATGCTGTACATACAACCACTGCACAGCTACTACGGATATCCACAACCATACACAAGTACATAATTGTACAAAATACTAACTGTATATATGAAAAAGATACTTGTCAAAAATGGAGTCTTTTCCAAAGGAATGCAGCTCCCGGCATTATTTATTTTGAGTAAGGAGTAAAAGAAATGAGAATTTACAACACACACTTCACAATATTTGGCGAAGAGATGATATTCGAGTAATTGATTTCATGTTTTCTTTTGTTTCCTCGGGAGATTAAACGATGCAAACAATCACTTGCATAATATCGAGATAAATTCTGCCAACTGCTAATCCGATAATTGTACACTTTGATATTTTGAGTTGCCTTTTCCCAGAAGACCTTTGTGTTACACTTTAGATCACTGGAATCTGCTCTGCAACTACAAACGCGTGCATGCGTCTGGGTGAATGCACAATAAACAAGCACAAGTTCCTTTGTGGGTATGAATGCATGCATTTTGTGAAAAATTATTATACACGCATTATACATACATACATACATACACACACATATATATATATATACACACAATGCATGCATTCATGCATACAAAGTAACTTGTGCTTGTTTATTGTGCATTTACCCACCCACATGTTCATGATATATGTATGTATGTTATATATATATATATATATATATATATATATATATATATATATATATATATATATATATAAGTGAGAAAGAGTTATATATATATATATATATATATATATATATATATATATATATATATTATATATATATATATAAGTGAGAGAAAGAGTTATGGTAAAGGCCATTTAAAATTGCGAGCCAGGAAAAACATTACCAGTAGAATTCCAAAGCTTGGCGATAAAAGAAAAGAAACGGTTAATGAACAATGTAATCCTAGTAGGATTATCAATTTGCACGCAACAAGATCTTCACTTAACGACAGGATAGGTTCTAAAACTAATGCTTATAAAACCCTAAAGAGCAGAAGGAAAAAGAAATCCCTATTTTCCATGTCAATCGATGAACGAAGCGAATATAGTACTTCAGTTCGTAAGCATCACACACACACACACACACACACACATTCTGCCGTAGAGAGGCAACAGAAGAAAAATGATGTAACGAAAAACACAGGGTAAACTAAAAACAAATTAGTATACATTGTAGATATTCTGGATTATATAATAATTAAATGTTGTGTACGAACACAAGCACTAAAGAATAAATCTACTCGAATAAATTGACTCGAAAAGAGAAAGCTCTCCAAATGCAAGTATCTGAGAGACAACCTAAAACAAAAGGTATTCTTTATTCAATCATTCAAAAAGATATGTAAATAAAAAAATTAAAAAAAAAGTTCGACATGATTACACGGCGGGCTGTGCGATTCCCGAAAAGCTTCCAGTTCTGCACTAAATTTCAATCATACACCGTGAGACAGAGTGCAACGCTAATTTGATAAACCAGCCAAAATATCAACAGGTCTCAGTTCCTCGTTAGATGAGTCGGTAGAGTTGTCGGCTAGCACTCTGCTAGGCCCGAGTTCGAGTCTCCGGCCAGCCAATGAAGAATTTGAGGAATTTATTTCTGGTGATAGAAATTCATTTCTCGGTATAATGTGGTTCGGATTCCACAATAAGCTGTAGGTCCCGTTGCTAGGTAACCAATTGGTTCTTAGCCACGTAAAATAAGTCTAATCCTTCGGGGCAGCCCTAGGAGAGCTGTTAATCAGCTCCTCAGTGGTCTGGTTAAACTAAGGTATACTTAATCAACAAGTCTAGTCTGCGTCTATAGTAAGCTCATACTCATAAAATACACCGTGTTTATAAGTTCTTAAATACTCAGAAACTATTTTTTTTAATCCAAGTATTCAAAGTACACTTAAAAAAACCATAAGACGGGATTTCAGTCTTTTCAAAATCCTTGCCTCTGCGCGCTTTTAGCTGCGGTTGGATCCGGATGTTATATTACAGTTAAATGTTTATATGGGATCATGATCAGGAACTAAGTTTACAATTTGCCGATATGATAATTTTTTTTTTTTTTATTCTCAACTGTTCATTTTCATCTAAATCAATTACCATGTTCTGATGTCAAACCGAAAGGACTGGACATAAATTTCCTTTTCCAGGCTTGTCAGAGAAACGCTTAAAACTTTCCCATTCCAATCCAATACACAAGGGGTCTAGAGTTTTCCATTCCAAACCAATACAGAAAGGCATAACGTTTATCATTCCATTTATAATAAAGGAGAGTTTAGAAGTTTCCTATTCAAATCCAATACAGATGGGCTTAAAAGGTTTCCATTCCAATCCAATACTAGAGATCTTAGAAGTTTCCCATTCCAATCCAGTAGGGAGGGGATGAGAAGTTTCCCATTCCAACCCAGTTAGGAGGGGATGAGAAGTTTCCAATTCCAATCCAATACAAAAGGGCTCGGAAGTTACCTCTTCCAATCTAATACAGAAGGGCTTAGAAGTTATCCGTTCCAATCCAATACAGAAGAGCTTAGAAGTTTCCCATGCCAATCCAATACAAAAGAGCTTAGAAGTTTCTGTTTCAACCCAATATAGGAGGGCTTAGAAGTTTCCCATTCCAATCCAAAACAGAAGGGCTTAACCACTTTCCATAACATTCCAAAATTCCCATTCCAATCTAATACACAATGGCTTATAAGTTTTCCTTTCCAATCCAATACAGAAGGGCTTAGAAGTTTTCCATTCCAATCCAATACAAAGGACTCAGATGCTTTCCATTCCATTCCAATCTAACACAGAATGGCTTGGAAGTTTTCTATTCCATCCAATACAGAATGGCGTGGAAGTTTTCCATTCCCATCCAATACAGATGGGACTGGAAGTTTCCCATTCCTATCCAATGCAGAAAGGCTTGGACGTTTTCCGTTCCATTGCAATCCAGTGCTCAGAAGATTCCTTTCAAGTCTCGATGCTGACAGCCGTAAGTCTAAGTTTCCCTTGCGAGTCCTAATGAAGAAGGGCTTCAAAGTTTCCCTTTCCAGTTCAACGCTCAACGCAGTAGGGGTTAAAATTTAATTTTTAAGTCCCAAAAGAAAAACACTTGAAAGGTTTATAGTTTAATTTTTAAGTCCCAAAACAAAAACACATAAAAGGTTTATAATACAGCTTGATGCTAGGTATTCCCTATCTTCGTAATGGCTTTCTTTCGTTGGTTTTGAAAATCTTGCTGTTTCTTGCTCTAGCCTTTACCACTGGGCGCTGAAAAACTTTCCGTAATCTCAGTCACACCTTGAAAAAAAATTTACTGTGCATTACAACATAAATATCAATAGTTATTCTAAGAAAGATTATTTGATGCCAGTGCCAACAACCTCTGCATACAAAAACATAACAGGAATTTAACCAGATTTCCAGTTACACGAAAATCTAAATTTTCTTCGAAACATTTTTTGAGCATCCTGTTGTTAACGTTAAATCAATTCGCATTATTCTGAGAATTATTATAAAAGTCTTTTGTTCCTTCTGAAAGGGCTGTACAACACTGTTGTATTCTCTCTTCAAACAACAATCAAATGAAATCAGTTCATGTGCTACACGAGGCTTTATTAAAGATCATGGTTTGGTCCGGAACATGTTCACTTACTCGTCGTTTTGGTATTTGAAAATGATAAACTTCCGCAGCATATCAAAACATGACCGTAAACACAGGCAACACTACGTCAATATGCATAATGCAGTTCATCACGTGAAATGAAAGCGCTTATAAAAAAATTTTTTTTTTTTTTGGCAACTGACACTTCACTCCGAGGGATGGACTGGAAAAACTATGTTACTGTTTCGTACCCTACTGGAACATAATCTCAGCCATGGCAGAGTCCAAATAGCGTGGGTGCCTCCGACACGCGCGCCCTCCAACATGCGCGCTCTCCTCAGCATGCCTGGAACAATAAAGGACTCCAGCCAGTGCGAGACGGTTTGAGGATTTTCACAAAGAAAGAAAAGCAGTACGCAGTACATTAAATTGGTGGTTCCGACGACCCTTTTAGGAGTATTTACCGCCACCGAGCGACAGAAGGCACTCGACCCACCTCCCAATACGTAGCGTCGCCCGTCAAAACAATAAAATTAAACAGGTAGAGTATTTGAGTGCCCTAACATACTCTGTCCGAGTCTGTGCTTCTGTAAACTGAGCCGACTTCTGTCTGTCTGCCTTTGACGTCGCAAAAACCGAATATTGATTCCGTTGCTGTCCCAGGGTTTCTTTGTTCGTATGATCTTTCATTTTTTATGTAACGCAACTTGTATTTGGAATTCGGAAAGCCTACGAAGAATACCTCAAAATTCTGGATTATTTCACTGATATATTGTATATTTTTAAGGAAATCTTTTCCATAAAAATTTATTTGTAGTAGTATACACAATCAAACATGTAAAAGTAAAAACATTATTTATATATATACGTATATATTATATATGAGTATACATACATACATACATATATATATATATATATATATATATATATATATATATATATATATATGTATATATATATATATGTGTATGTATGTATGTATATATGTGTATTGCACAATTCTACACATATATATGTATATATGTGTATATAGGTATATGAATATATATATATATATATATATATATATATATATATATATATATATATATATATATTAAATATATATATATTCTCATACATGTTATACACAGCATATATATATATATATATATATAATATATATATATATATATATATATGTTATACATAAATATATGTATATACTCATATGTTATACATACATATATATATATATATATATATATATATATATATATATATATATATATATATATAATTATAAAATGTACGTTGGTAAAAAGTGTGTGCACAGCGTTTAATCCATTCCATCTTTAATCATCTCATAATTAACCTCTCTCTCCTATCCACGTGTCTAAGCTTTCCTGCCTTTTCAGACAACCCCTTGAATCGCCTGTTCGGTCTTAACCAACTTTCTCTCTCTCTCTCTCTCTCTCTCTCTCTCTCTCTCTCTCTCTCTCTCTCTCTCTCTCTCTCTCTCTCCTCTCTCTCTCTCTCTCTCTCTCTCTCTCTCTCTCTCTCTCTCTCTCTCTCTCTCTCTCTCTCTCTCTCTCTCTCTCCACGTGTCTAAGCTTCCCTGTCTCTTCAGAAACATAACCCCTTGAATCACCTGTTCGGTCTCAACCAACACTCGTTTCATATGTGAGAGAGAGAGAGAGAGAGAGAGAGAGAGAGAGAGAGAGTTGACATTTGCAGCGGCAATAAGAAAGCGCGAGCGATAGGAGATGGCTAAGTGCCCTCGGCATTTACGGGGAAACACCACTTATATTTCTTCCCCGAACAGACCGATTCAAGGAAAAGATGATGTTATGAGGAAAAAGACGATAAGGGATTTTCAATTGCAAGACCTTCCTTCGCGGAAGAGGAAAGCAATCGAACAAAATTGCATCACACACGTAACAACAAGGAAACTCATAAAAAAAGCACATCTTAGTTATTAGTCCTTCGTTCTTCTCTGCCCCCTCTCTATCCCTGACTTTGCTCTCCACCACACTAACACTGCTACCCATATCAATGAGAAAAGATGCTTCCTATAAAGGACATATGCTTCCTATAAAGGCTGCACGTCACATGAGAAATTGTGAAGTCCATTAGCATTCAGCAGATGATTGACTTCGGCCTTTCACAAGATTGAGAAAAATCTCAAAGACTAAATCGCTCGCAAGATCCACAAGTACATCAAAAAAGAAAATATCATCGAAGGAAAATAAACAAGATATTCTACGAATAAACAGTACACACTGATTTTTATTTTTTTTTTTTTTTCAGAATCCACCAACTTATTCTGAATCTACTTTTAAAGGACACTTTATCAATCAACTTGTACCTGATACCTACGAATTTTCATATTTTCTACAACAGTACCTCTCACTTTTCACAGGCAATTTCTGAGAGACGTAAGAATATTTATTAATCTGTGGAATGTTTGTCATGATTTTGACGTAAATGCTTAGCGGTTCACACGAATCTCTGCTAAGTTTCTTTTTTTCCAGAATCGTAGTTAACGTGAGAACTATGCACAGAATTAGTATAAACCCTAGAATTTAGGAAATGCCGAGCTTACGAGCCTCTAAAGCTATCATTATAAAGACTGAAATTTTTGCTACAATTATTGATCAACAGTTTACATACCATGCTATGACTGCGCATGCCTTATCATTAGGAAACGAACTCTCATTGAGTTTCCGGGAAATGACATATCATGGAACTGCAATGTAGTAGTAATAATGTATGTACACAAACATCGTAAATCCTCATTCAACAGCAGTTATAAATGCTTTTATCTACTATACTGCGTATGTTAATGTGAACTGAAATTACATGTATCAAAGCCTGCTTAAGTACTAAGCAAGCCTAAGAGGGTTCTAATTGGAAACAGTATATATATATAGTTGTACCAAAAGCAGAGGATGTGTCTCTCTCCGCCCCCAAAAAAAAAAATTATCCTAAAAAATAAAAAAATAAAAATTACATGAAAAAGATGAGCAAAATGGCGTGTACATCAATGGAAATAACACAATTTTTCCAAAAGACTTGACGAGTACCTCTTCGTACTGGAGAGGCTCGCATGATCTTTTCTAGTTTATGGAAGTTACATCCATAGCAACCACTCATACTTGATTGAAAGGCCAGGAAGGCACACGGAGGAGGAGGAGGAGGAGGAGGAGGAGGGACAGAGATGGTGATGGGGAAGACGAACGGGTTAATAATTCCAGGAAGATTTCACATATGGAAGAATTATCTCCCGACTGAAACAAAAGATTACTTGCCAGGCATCGCTCTCTGTCACATAAAAAGAAAAAAATAAAACTAACTATCGAACTGCTGCTTCGGCAGTGCTAAGCATAGGTAATATTCATATTCCTTCAAAAGAAAAAAAAGTACAGATGTGGTAAACTTATAGATGTCCATCCACATAAAAACAATTAATGACACTATCATCAAGTATAATATATATATATATATATATATATATATATATATATATATATATATATATATATATATATATATATATAACACAATTATATATGTATATATATACTGTATATATTTATAATATACATACATATATACGCACACATACATACATCTCAAATAAAACACAAAATAAATTTTCGATAGATATAATAAATGAAAAGCGATAGGCTACTACCCAGCACTACCCGGATTCGACAAATTCCTTGAAATATCAAGACATCGGTGGAATATCCTCTGAATTTTGTGGTTGGTGAAAGCATTATTCATAGGGCTACAAAGAATGGAGGAGGGCCGTGTGTGTTATGCCAGGCCTTACCGAATCTAACAAAGATTTACAACTCCGAAGAAATGTTACAGAGAGGTTCCTGGATCCGCATCCAGATCCGGATCATCCAAAACCAACATTTAATCACTGTATTTTCTTCTTTGACAAACAAGTGTTATTAGCAAGCTGCAAGTCTGTTTTGTCAATAGAGAGACTAGAGATTAAGGAGCCTAACATGCAACACAAACATATAGACAAAAAGAAGTTACAGTACGTAAGGTAAAATTAAATATTTAAAAAATAAATACTCGTAATGCAATATGAAACAAATAACAAACTAAAACTAACCAAGACAAATATACAAAAATCTCAATGTAAACTACTACACACTCATATGTGTGTGTGTTTATTTTATTTGTATATAAAAAATAATGTGTGTGCACGCGCGCACGAGAGAGAGAGAGAGAGAGAGAGAGAGAGAGAGAGAGAGAGAGAGAGAGAGAGAGAGAGCTGAGTACAAATGCGTAGGCGAAGATGGGGTTACTAAAGGTGAAGTAGCGAAGACTTATTGTGGCACAAGTTCCACCTCTCGCCATGCTGGTTAATCGAAGTTGCCAATGAAAAGTGAAAATTTAATCAAGTGAAAATTTAATAGGCGGAGGCTTAAACAAGGGCGCCAGATGAAGAATGTGCGGTGCCCATGGATTAGAAAGATGGGCGACAGATCCTGGGAAAGAGCGAAGAGTAAAGAGAAGTGAGACGACTTCCAACGGGAATGTCGAAACAAAGAAAGTGACACAGGAAAACGACGAGGTGAAATGAAGATAATCAATAGTGAACTACAGCTGAAATAAAAGGAAATTGCGAGCGATGTCATTTATCCAGATCAGATTATCAGACGTGAATTTCAAAGAACAAAAGAGTAGAGAGGTGGAAATAAATTACATAAAAATTTCAGGAGATGGAATTACGATTAGTAGTCTGTGATTAGTTTCCAGCGAGATAACGGGAACACTGTAGAAGCTAAGCCCAAGAATCAAAGAAATCAAAAGAGAAATAAAAGGGGGTAAATTCTTCTCCTTGGAGAGGTCGAACCCGAAACGTGGACGCTCCTGAACAGTAATGTCTGGGAAGTAAATTTAAGAAGAGCATTAAAGATTGCACATTACCTCTGGTAGACAGATGATCAGGAGAAGATTGATAGTTCTGGACATATATAGAAAGAGTAAAAGAAAGTAAACTGATAAAATAAACTGAAAGACCCAGATACCGAACATGAAAGGACCCAACATCTGATAGGCATATCAGATACGCAGCATAAAAAGATTGAAAATAAAATTGCTATCCGGACGGACGGACAAGACGAACAAATGTGTAATTATGTGAGAGATACTGTCAACACTGGACAGTGAATAGACACCCGCTGGCGAGGATTTTGCGTTATAGCAATGAAAAGATATCCAATCTATGACAGGGTATGGATTACTACAGTCTAACCATTTTTTTTACCAGAATGCAATAAACTTTGAAAATGCTATCTTCATCTTTTCCTGCGCAGTCATTCATTCTTACAAATGCTTATTATACACACACACATATATATATATATATATATATATATATATATATATATATATATATATATATATATTTATAAAATTTTATAAATTTCAAATTATTTACGCTACATTTACCTAAATTAAAAGGCAGGGATAAAAAAAAAATTGGTAAATGTATACAGGTAATGTACGCATTTTCACTAATCTATCATCACAGTTCATTGTCTCCCGATTCTGTATTACACCTAAAGTCATGCCTTTTGGCTAGAGAAAAAAAATCACGATTCCCCTTACATTAATACCTAAAAAAAAATATATATCCATAATTCCAGAAACCTCGGAAAGAAGAGGGCAGCAGGTGGTGTGTAGGGACCGTGGATTGTTGCCACGATTCCTGGAAGAGGATCAGAGAGGTTTTCTCCATAACCTCCCAGGTGGCAATCGTAATGAGGTCAGCGTAGGAGGATAGATGACAGGGATCTTCGCGAGAAAGATACTTGCGATATTTCGTGGAATGGTTTTTACAGCTGAACACACACGTGTATGGACCACCGAGACTGAAAACAATGGGATACATGTGCATGCAACAAAATACCGTCGGTTCAAAATATATCCTAAACTGACATGAAAATATTACACTGTCAAACTACCTATCTATATATCTTTCTGCATTATATATATATATATATATATATATATATATATATATATATATATATATATATATATATATATATATATATATATATATATTATATATATAAAATAAAATATATATATATGTATATATATAGTTTGTGATTATGAAGTACTGTAATTTAATGAGGTCACCGAGTGATATCCTTCAACTCAAACAACAGATCTCTGTATATTACCGTATACTGAAATCATGAACACAATTCCAAAGGTTGTAAACATACAGAGAGCAAGCACGCACACACCACAATGATTCATAAATTGAAAACAAAAAAATCGTAACTCCAACACACACACTGCAAAATTCAGCCTTACAACTTTTGGACTGTCGGCAAACCATCTCTTCCACTAACATGTAACTTTTCAATCTTGTCACATACATAAGACAAAGTTTACCAGGTCACTAGCTTAAAAGAGTTTCTGACATACAATACCTTATTCATTAGGAAGGGCTGCTTCGTTAGTTGCCCACATGTGATGATTCGCTTCAGTGGTGTTTCCAAGAATCGAAATGTTGGCCTCCAAGTTCCATTACATGCCACTTACATTTTCTCTCAGGCTTCCCGACAAGAACTAAAGTATATAATCTGAGCTAAAGGTTAATGCAAAGCAGTATTCACAATTTAATGTGCCCATTAAATTGCGAGTCAGGTATTTTTCTTTACATTTCTAAATCTTCCGTCCTTTTTCACGCTTGTAACGACTAATGTGAAGTTGATATAATTTCAATTTAATTGTCTATAATTGTTTATGTATCATGGCGTCTTAACAACTATGGTCATCTGTAAAGTATATACGCATGCAAATATATTTATATATATATACAGTATATAACTTTCTTTATCAGTTGACGCCACAGGGAAAGCTTGAAAAGAAACAACAGAGCGTCAAGTACTTTACTTTCCGTGTAATTAACACATCTTCGGGAGACAAAGACATTTTGCCCCGAAGATGTGTTAATTACAGGAAAGTACTTGGCACTCTGTCTTTTCTTTTCAATTTTTCCTCTGGCGCTAGCTGATAAACAAGTCTGAGCATATGCTAGCTGATAAACAAGTCACATATATAGCATATGACATTATATATATATATATATATATATATATATATATATATATATATATATATATATATATATATATATATATATATATATACACACACACATACGGATGGGAAGATCATGGAATGGGTAAGGCAGTGAAAGAGAGAGAGGAGTGTTTAAGCATGCCAAAGTGTAAACATATGAAAGGGTTGTTTAACCAACTCCACTGCATGAAAATCAAGTGTTGAAGCAAAATGTGAGTGAAAGTAAAAAAATAAAAACCTGAAATTGTTGTTATGAAATAATTGTTTGGGTAGCATATCCAAAAGTAGCATGGACAGAAAAGTTGACAAATGTGGAGACACAAATGTGGCAAGAAAGTCAGTCTAAGTGATAAGATGGACCCGAGTGTTTTTGTGGGTGGTTTAGTCATATGGAGAGAATGGTGGAAGATATGCTGGTGAAAAGAAATTATATTCGGAAGTCAGGATGAAAGGTAAATAGGATGATCAAGAAAGTGGCGAAAAATGGAGTGAAAGAGATATTGAAACATGACTCTTATACCGAAGAAGCAAGGGAATTCAAGCCAGACAGAGATGAATGGTGTAGTGTGTGTTGTAGGTTTCAACGCATTGCTTATATACATTAACAGAACTGAATATAGAATTTAGGCCAAAGGCCAAGCACTGGGACCTATGAAGTCATTCAGCGCTGAAACGGAAATTGACAGTAAAAGTCTGAAAGGAAAGCCTCGCAGTTGCATTATGAATCAATTGTTAGAAGAGGGTGGAAAGTAAGATGGAAGAAAGAGAATATGAAAGGAGATACAGTAAAAGTAACGAAAAAGGTTGCAGCTAGGGGCCGAAGGCACGCTGCAGAGAACCTCAAGTAATGCCTACAGTGCACCGCATGAGATGCACTGACGGCACTAACCCCGTCCCCCGGGGCTTATAAACATTATGAATAGGGTTATAAAGTGGCTAATATTGCGGCTGTTTCGAGAACATGTTCGATTAGGGAGGGAGAATTCTAGAATGGTAAAGTCATATCTTATTTTTTCTCTGAAGCCCCGGACCTTTGTTTGCAAAACTCAGTTTGATGTTGATACATATTGATTCAAATCCAAATATACGTGGGTGCGTCCATGAACATTTTTGCATATATAAAAATCAGTAGTCGTATATGTATGTAGCGTACCGTTAAATATTACATATACAGTACACAGTCAGGGTGCGATGAATACAGAGTTGATTTTAAAACATACTAGTGTTGCAACAAGAAAAATATGTGTGTATGTGTATGTATGTGTGTGTGTATATATATATATATATATATATATATATATATATATATATATATATATATATATATATATATATACTACTGTGTATACATATATAATATAGAAAGATACAGACAGGAAGATAGACAGGCATACAAAGAGAGGTAGGTATAGCTACAGATATAGAACTATTACAGACAGATAGATAGAAAGGCAGACAGACTGACAGGTGGTTACGAATTAATAGAGAATATCCAATGTAATGCCTCTTGGCTTCTGCATTAGGGCATAAAACGAACACAACACAGGTGGCGCTGAAGCCGATTTTCAAATGACTGTAAGGTCATGGCCCCTTATATAGACAAAATAAAATGGAAGCAAAATATGCATAACAATGTCTGGCAATGACGTAAATGCCCCATTCTCTCTCTCTCTCTCTCTCTCTCTCTCTCTCTCTCTCTCTCTCTCTCTGAATCTCAAGTCAGGTATAGTGTCGCCTTACAAAAATGAAAATGTAGATGCATTTTGGCGTTAAACTGATCAGTGAAAACGTCAACATAAGGATGGAAATTAACAACGAAAGCTCATACAAACATACGCAACCGTCCGTAAGCATAAACGAACAAACATTTGCGCAAACATGCACTCAGTAAATAGAATCGGGAAAGTTCAGGTGAACAAATACACTAGTGTCATTTGAAGAAAGACACCTCTCACCTTCATTAGTCATATTAAAGCTAAGTTCTATGCTAATGCACAGACATATTTGTAATACTGCGACAAACGAAAACAACAACAAAGACTTATTACTCCTCTTTCCTTCCCTTACTCCTACAACAGCAACTTCTGTACTACTACCACTACTACTGCTACTATTAATAATAATAATAATAAGAGAACAAATCTTCCGATAATTCCAGCTTAATTAATAATAATAGTTACTATCAATCTATATATGTATACAGTATACACACACACGCACATATATATATATATATATATATATATATATATATATATATATATATATATATATATATATATATATATATATATATATATATATATATATATATATATATATGTGTGTGCATCACAAAAATATATATAACGAATTGGTAAACGGCATTTCCTTTCTTTCCAATGAAAAATATTGCTATACTTAAGTATTTTCATTCTCAAACCACATTCGATAATGCAAAGGGATTATACACTTTTCTTCTACATGGAAATAAAAACGAACCAACGCCCTCTGTGTAGAAAAATTAAAAACTATTCATACAAATCAAAATCATTGTTTTATATAACAAAACTTGCTTATGTAGAGAGCGTGACGGTTAAAACATGTTTTGCAAAATATAATGCAAACATTTCTTAGACAAATAACCCATTATACAAGAGATGTCTCCAATAGGGGCATTGTCACCTCATACAGATATATAATATATATATATATATATATATATATATATATATATATATATATATATATATATATATATATATATATATATATATACATATATACATACATATATTTTATCTTTAAATCAAATGCCATCACTTACATACATCAGGACAAAAATATCTTCTCTTGTATGATTACAGCGTTCTGGTATGAACATTGTTTCCCAAACATTTAATTAAGAACTTCTTTCTGTATCGCTAAAAGGTAATGCCAAATTTGTTTAAATCCTAGTGCTAAAAATGAATTAAAAATGATCATGATCATTCTTTATAAAGCTTTTTTTGAAAGTACCTTCTCATGTGTTTCTTTCGGTTTACTTTCTTTTAATCTTCCTTGCTTCGTGATTTCCAGCTTTCGTCTTTTCTCTCTTTTTCCTTCAACCTTTATCCAAATCGTCGTTTGACATTCGAGTTCCAGGAATCTGCTCAGACACTTCCAGGAAAACAACTTGACTTTCACGACCCAAATCTGTCCGAGTCATTCTTCTCACCTTCCGGTGGCCTCAAATCATCACGACCTTTCTTGCGCTCTCTACCAAATCGATGTCATCCAGTGATTAAAAATTAAAAAAAAAAAGTAGCAGAACTAGGCCTACTATTTTTTTATGTAAAATATATAGAACTGAACGTAGGCAGTAACCCTGCCGAGTGACTGGAAAATGGCATTAAAAAAAAAAAAAAATATATATATATATATATATATATATATATATATATATAAAAAAAAAAAAAAAAAAAATATATATATATATATATATATATATATATATATATATATATATATATATATATATATATATAATTTTTTTTCACAGCACCAGAAATACACCGCCTAAATTTCTGATAACTATACAAACTAACAGTCCATTAAAATTGAGATTTTTAGCCTTTTTTAATCGCATCAATGACTGAGCGTATCCTACTGGTCAAAATTAGCCTTTAACCATCCATCGAGGCCATCTACTTCAAATGATTCACATCACTCGTATCCTTTCCTCAGCAACAATGAAACCAACCCGACTACATAAATCCACCCTGAGAATAAATTCTTTTGGACAACCCTCAAGAAATAATATCCTATTATATACTGACCCATTTTTCTGTGTTTGCCACGAATCGATTATGGAAATCAGACCCTTGTTTAAACCTGCAAGTGTCCGACCCGGGGTCAGACTGCCCCTAACTCCCCTGGTCCCCCCAAAAATAAAGCTTCGGGACGATACCCAACGTCCCTAGGTCATGACTTGCCGTTTCGACCCTCCCTTATATTACCGTCATTTTATACGTTACGGAAACATCAGTTTAAAAAAAATAAAAAGTAAAAGGGCAGTTCATGTTCCCTCATCACCTACTGATCCACAAAATAAATTTAACTGTTTACTGAGCTTTCAGAGGGCCAACTCCTATTTCAGCTTCTCCTACTAATAACAATCCAACTCGAAGTACAGAAGAAAAGAAGCATACAGTAATAGTAAAGATGAACTATAGCAACAACAGCCATGTGCTTAAATAGTCTGCTTACATGATAAGAGGAAAATAAAATATTTTTTCACTCCATACCAACCCTGATATTTCCATTCTCCATCTGTCCTTTTCGAAGAAACTGAACAATCGTCACTTTTCCCGCTCGATTTTTTACTGACCAACAAAATAAATATAAAAAAAAACAAAGTGTTCATTAACCCATTTTTGGGTGCCTCACTTTCGTCGTCGGTGCCTGACTTTTTTTATTTATTCATTTTACTATACCACTAGCATGCCTGCAAGTGACGGAAATATCGAAGAAATTTTACAATTTTATCACATTCAGTACATCAAGTTATTATATTGCTCTGCCTTCTTTTGTTGAAGATTTAGTGTGTTTCAAAATGGAGTTCACTCGCGTAAATTATCCGAAGACTACCTAGGTTGTATATATAAGTTAATGATAGTTTAGTTTTTTCATGAATATTTCCCAATAATAATAATAATAATAATAATAATAATAATAATAATAATAATAATAATAATAATAATTTTATGCACACTGCTTCATCCACCACGATTCAGCAGCTGAAAGCATGAACTGACCACTAATATCTTGCTTTTCTTCTGAACTAACCCTATTAGAGGGAAGGCGGCTTAGTGCTGAAATAATCAGCACAAAGTGAAAAATGACAAAGAAAACATCAAATACAACAGCACAGTCAGTGACCAACACCTTATCCCTCCCAGCTAGGCAACAGATCACAACAGTGAGGCTGACACGCTGAAGGAATTAGGGTAATAACAATATGAACCTCGACCAAAGATGAAGGGGATTAGAATGGCATTTGAGAAAGCGACCCTGACATTGAATTGAGTCATCATAATCAAATCATTCGGATTGAATTGTCAAATAAACTCCTGAGCCTTGAGATTTACAAGTTACTAATGGCTACAATACAGTCCTGAGACTTGGGACTTACAGGTACTTACTAACTACTGCTATAGTCATTTATTATATCTAAGTCTGTACCGGTTACAAACTTTGAATGCTTCTGGTTGATGACGATAATAATAATAATAATAATAATTCAGTTGGAAATGATGATCATAATGTTGCTAACAATAAATGGAACGCGTTTGACGCAAACATCAACATCAACATCAACAAGAACAACAACGACAACATAAACATGGGCGAACGCAGCCGACAATGGCATATATGCCAAACAGTTATCATTTGCTTAATCCTGGAGTTCTTGGTAATCAGTTAGAACAATCACAATGCAAGAAACATTTTTTTTCCTCTCTATTTCTGTTTTCAACCTGAATAGCTTATTAGTATCGTGAATAACCGTTGGGACAGACGCACACTAACGCACATCAAAGCACCCGCGCGACCTTTTGAACGCTGCGAATGACGTCATAGTGACGTCAGCAGCTATCCAGCGGCATAGGTGTCATTCCGGAAAAGCTCTTTAACCGAACTTGTTTGTTGTCCTTGTTTCATTTTTTACCCAGATTTTTTGCTCGTACTTTTATTTTCTTCGGTTCGGTTGTGTTTTTCTGGTTTATCAAACGGGTGTTTAGATAAACAATGGCGAGGCTGTTGTGTGCACCTGCTTTTGTTGGCGCTTTGTGTCCCGCGAGTGGACTGCAACGACCGATTGTTTCAGACGACCCCACTGATTTTTGTGTGTCCGGCGTGACGTCACCGTTCTTAGAGATTCGGCTCCATCTAGGCAGGCCATAGCCATCCGCCGACCGACCAGGATCTAGCGCTCGAAAAAGGAGCGGGAGAATGTCACGCTCAAATATTCCCTTTTTGATTGTTTGTTTGTGGACGCCTCTGCTGACGTGAACGAGGCCGACGGAAGCCTGTTGCCTCGTCCTTTCGCATTGTGTTGGTCAGGTCTAATTTTACTTCGCTCAGGCCGACCACTGTTGTTGCATGAAGTGTGTTGGGGGGTCGAGGATATAGTCCCGACATTTTTCTCCGCCGAGAACAGACGCCATTTTTGCTTTCGCCTTAATAATGCCCCTCAAGTTATTTGCAATGTGAAGCCAATTCATAATAACACGCCAGCAGATCCGATCGATATAGTAAAAACAACCGAAGGGGAATCATGCAACAGACACTTTTATCAGAAAGATACTATTGATAAAATTATGACCAAATTTAACATAAATTAGGCTTTAATTATAACGATCAGGTAATTTCTGGCGGGGAAATTTATTTGATATTCCTAGAAATTTGCTTACAACAGGATGGTGCTATTCTTCTGTCGGGCAGCCTCCAAAGGGGAGAAGTCGTATGGTGACAGAAATATAACACGCACAAGTAAATAAACAAACAATCATATGTATGTACACAAACACACACACACACACAATATATATATATATATATATATATATATATATATATATATATATATATATATATATATATATATATATATATATATATATATATATATACAAACAAACACACATACACACCTTTGTGTGGGCATGCTATTACGAAGAAATTTATATCTATGTTCACGCATAAAGGAAAAAGAACAAAAATAGAAAAATAGCCGAGGAGAGACACGTAAGGCAAAACAGTGGAGATTGAAGACCAACGCAAATGCTTCACCAAAAGGCAATCGATAAAAAGTCCAGCCAAAGCCTGCCTCCCCAGGAGAATTACTCCAGGAGCGAGCGAGCGAGCAAGTGGAGAGCTGCTGCCTTTGGCCAAGTGGGCGTCTCCAGTGGGTGTTGCGGAGTCCCAAAGAAAATGACAGACCGGATCACGTTCCCTTCGCCTCCTCCAGAGGGACAGAAATGTCATCCGTCAGCCGCGATTAATTAAGTTCCACAAATAGAGTCGAAATGAAACACGCGCCGTCTCATGACATTTCTGGGCTGTAAGCAAATTCTTTTTTGATACTTCAAGCCATGGGGTTCGCAACCCCGCCCCCTTTCCCCCTGGGGTTTACGGTAGGGTTTTCCAATGGGTGCTAGAGACCGACAACATTCATTCAACGGAAATCAACACAATGCAAACGGTGAACTTTAACAATGATAATAAATCGAAATCCTCATAAAATAATGAGTAATGAAATAACAGCAATTATCATTATTATTGATTGGGTGACCCGTTTTCAAAATCTTGCGTTAAAAATTATTGCCGAATTAGACAAGTTTAATTTCTAATAAATCCCTTCAATAGTCCCAAATAATAATAATGATAATATGATAATTATCATTATTACTAAAAAAAAAAACCCGGAACCAGTAAAACTTCCAAGTGACAAGAACGTGAGCCTGAAGTCTATATCAAACAAGGAACATATCAAAAACACCACAGCTTTACGTACTGATGAGATTTCCTTTTACTTCCTCACTCACTCAACCAGAAAACCAGATCTCGAGGCATGCCACTGCTTTCCATACATCTCGACAGTTTATTTATGGACTTCGACTTTCAGCAATTAAAATATAGCGTCAAAATGTACGAACACCATTTGTACAAAAACAATACCAATGATTACAGTTGCTTTTCCCATTTATGACCTCGAAACTAATTCTGGGTCCTTTCTCCCATACAGGTCTCTGAGCCGACGACCATTTTATTCGGTAAGTAGAGGCCAATTTCTGAGTAACTGTTATTCTTAAGTACCTGTATTTCTATGTCATACGTTTCTTAAGGAACCGAGTATATCACAGTTCTGCCATAAGTGAATTGGCAACTCATGCATTCACTAAGAACTGCGTATTAAAAAAACAAACATTTCTACGGTGATTTATTTCGAATTAATTTATTTCTTGAGCATGAGCGGATGCCTAAGCAACCGTGCATTAAGCTAAGAAATATGGAATAATACACAAGTAGTGTTTATTTGTACCGCAAGTAATTGTTTGTCCATATTCAAGAGATATGTCACTCAAGTCTAGTACTTTACAAGTAAACCAATTTTTCAATACTAAGTAAACATGCGCGTACGTGAGCATAAGCGTTTATACTCTATATGCGTTATTAAAGAGTATTTATAGACAATGAAATATCGACAAACTATTAATATTTCATTAATAACATCGTCATCAATCATCGAGTGTTTAATAATAACAATAATTCCAGAAATGTTGAGGTAATTTTTACAACACAGCATTCACATTCTAACGATTTTTGATCCAAGATAAAGACAACTATGAGACTGCAAATTACTACCCTTTTAGGCTGTAATAATAATAATAATAATAATAATAATAATAATAATAATAAATAATAATAATAATTCATAAAACTGGAGGCAAACGGAAATCTCGTGATCACGGTTTACAAGAATTCAACCCCACGGTTACAGTAGCAAAAGAATCTTAAAAGTATTCAATCAGTCGTTTTGACTGGAAC
The DNA here is from genome assembly GCF_040412425.1 of Macrobrachium rosenbergii. Taxonomy (NCBI): domain Eukaryota; kingdom Metazoa; phylum Arthropoda; class Malacostraca; order Decapoda; family Palaemonidae; genus Macrobrachium; species Macrobrachium rosenbergii. Next base: position 16,527,822 of record NC_089763.1, on the reverse strand, counting down.
CATAGGTAACCATTTCTTATTTTTGTTTTCTTGCGAAAGACTGCACACACACACACGTCTCCCTCCCAACACAAAATGTAAAAATTTAACATGTGCCACTAACACTTTATTACCACTATGTGGACATCAAAGTACAGGTGTATACTCATGTGTGGAATAATAACCAAGGCGAAAACGAGAAAGACAGTACATAAACCTGAATAACACCTACTTTTGAGAGAGAGAGAGAGAGAGAGAGAGACTCAATAGTTACTTTGGACTGAGAAATAGTATGAAGACAAAGAAAACAGAAATGGCCAACAAGATTATAAAAAAAAATGTCCACAATTTACATGAAAATTAAAAGACGTTATGTCCTTATCAGCAGTGAAACACTGATTCTCTCTCTCTCTCTTTCTCTCTCTCTCAGTGGGAATAAGATATCACCCTACTGAAAATAAGACATCACGAAGAAGAGGTTAAATGTCCAATTATCTTTAACAGTCATAAATTCTACTCAAAATGTCTGTAACAAGAGGGTGGGGGTGTGGGGGAGGCGCTGGCTGGTTGAAATTGGGAGTTACTTTCACTCCCGTTATTATGACGACTCATTTTTCAACAGGCAGTTGCGAGAAATGTTCTGTTCGCTGTTCCGAACACTAAACGTTTTTTCGGGGCGAAACGAGCTAGTTTATGTTTTATGAGATATAATTTACGTACTTGCATGCCCGTGTACACACACACATACATGTATGTAATATATATATATATATTATATATATATATATATATATATATATATATATATATATATATATATATATATATATATATAATACACACTTTGACTCTAATGGTCACTCTTGATCAGATACCTATGACATTTCAACAACCAGAGTGATTTCTTAGCTTCTCGAATTCTTCACACTTTAGAAATCCATGTCACTACTTAGTCATATCCAAATGAAAAAAAAAGAATGAAGATAATTTGAAGCCAGGGCGAGATTCGAAGTCGCATCCGAGGTTTCAGAACGAGGTAACATTAAATAGCTGGCCAGGTAATTACAAGCGTTTCCAAAGTGTAAAGGAACCGAGAAGATAAGAGGGCACTGTGGCTATTCAAATTACTACACATTATATATATATATATATATATATATATATATATATATATATAAATGTATAATATACATACATACGCAACTTCCCTTCTACTTCCCGTTAGCAAATACCTTTCTGGAGAGAGAGAGAGAGAGAGAGAGAGAGAGAGAGAGAGAGAGAGAGAGAGAGAGAGAGAGAGAGAATTTCCAAAATGGCCAGTGCAACATCCACACCTGAAATCTGAGTTACAGGCGACCTTTCAAAACCCTGCACTCACAAGTCACCCACGACGCCGCAAACTTCAAAAAGGCGCAGATACAGTCCGGTCCTGGGAGGAATAATCGCGGAGATCCTTTCCGCAAAAGTCAAAAGGCACTGCCGACATGACACATACGTACATACATAAATACACACATATATATACATATATGAGAGAGAGAGAGAGAGAGAGAGAGAGAGAGAGAGAGAGAGAGAGAGAGAGAGAGAGAGAGAGAATTTCAATCTTCACAATCCGGCCGTGGGAGTTCCCAGCAGAGGAATCCAATTTTTCCAAAATTAATCAAGGGTAAAAGAATTAGCACAACAAAAATATGAAGTCAAGGTCACGCCCGTGTCACCGAGCGTGGGTGCCAGAGGTCATCCCGCCTTTTCAAAGGTCGCAGGAGATCTTCAGGTTGTACTCGGCTCGGGTCACATCAAAGGTCGTTCCCTAAAATCCCTCCTGAGGGATTTCCTTGGGTCAAAGGCGAGAGGAAGAGGTAGGAGGTAGGACGTGAATGCGCGCAGGCGTCTTACAGACCCACTGGGCTTTAGGCCGGAGAGATAATTACGCTTCATAAAGGCATAACGCCTTTGCTATCAATTGAAAAATAGCTTCCTGAATAAATAATAAAGATAAGAAAACGTCACTGCGCGTCTAGGGTATAAGGGATTAATATAAAACTATGAAAAACTTGTGGCGACAAGAACAAGTGCAATAACAAATACCAAAACGAACGAGGCAAAAAAAAAAAAACTGTTTCAACCAAATTTCTTAGTAAGGTAAAATGAATAAATATATTAATAAATAAACTGCATGCACGCTACTGAACGTAATACAGGAGGAGATTATCACAGCTAACAAAATTGAATAATTCTACTCTTGAAGCTTAAGAAATGAAAAAAAAAAATTAATAAATAATTTTAATCGATCTCAAGACCAACACACATTCCTTTTCGGCAGACGGATTTTTCCATTAGAGAACAAGTTTATAAAACATCAAGCCACTGTTTGTGCATATTTATCTTTTCAGAAGAACCTTGAGGCAGAAACTCTCATTATGTAGACAATCCTTAGATGTGCCAGGTTTACATTCACAAGGTCAAGTTCCTAAATGCAAAAACGGAGATCTCATCAACATCAAAAGGCGCTCTAATGCCAATGAAAATTAACATATAGCTCAATAAGTCATAATTCCCCTGACACACACACAAACGCACATACACACACATACAGAGAGAGAGAGAGAGAGAGAGAGAGAGAGAGAGAGAGAGAGAGAGAGAGAGAGAGAGAGAGAGAGTATGAAAAACTGACGGAGACTGAGCGAGATACCGGATATGATTACGCTCACTGGATGACCCAAAATCCTTAAAAGAAAAATCTCATAATTCCAACAAAACAACAATATTAATTCTAATCAGGATGCTTACGACAAACAGGGTGATCTGACGTCACGATCGCTCCCCTACATGACGCAATAACCTTTTTCCCCCGAAAAACACGAGGACCTGCAGCTAAATGGTGACGTCATGGCACTACCAAACACTACGTCATGGATGATAAATGCCTCTCCGGCCAAAATCTCCCATGGCCCAAAATACCTTGGTGTAACGGAAGAACATCTTCTCTTCTTTTTCTTTCTCTCTCTCTCGGGAGTTAGGAACAAAAGTGACGTGTGTGTGTGTGTGTGTGTGTATCACTCCGTTGAGAGAGAGAGAGAGAGAGAGAGAGAGAGAGAGAGAGAGAGAGAGAGAGAATGCAAAATATCAGTTGCAACGCTCTAAGTTCATATCAACCCATAATCCAAACTGACGCCAGCACTGACAACAGCAAACACAAGCTGTTTCAATATTCGCGAACAGAATCTTTGTACAGATTTTAACTCTTCAATGTGTCTCGATGACATAATGAATAAGAAAGCGCCGAATGACAAAGAGGGGAAGACAGGCAAACAGATGCACATGGACCCAACATATTCATGCAAGGGGTTGTATGACTTTTAAAGGGCGTCAGGCGTCAAAACATCAAGCGAAATGCTGGAAATACGTAAAATGTAAGTCCTTCTCTAACCCTCGGAATTCCAGAGACTAATAATTACACTGAGAGCGTATTCCTCCGCCGAAGTAAAAAAAAAAAAAAAAAAAACCCTTATTCGGTATGTCTAAAAATCGGAATATCATGAGTATTTTAAAACAATTTTTGGATGGACAATATGTCAGACAGACAGGCAGCGCTAAATGCATACTCTGTTTCCTCCCGACCTCTTGCTTTTGGTAGAGCCACTTCAGAGGATAATCAAGTAGGGTCAGCACTGCCATTCATATTGGAAGAAAATTAAGGTGAAGGGACTACTTTATGAATTCTTGTAAGTCGGACTGGGAAATGATGCACCGATTACCTTCAGACTGGTTTTTTCCTTCCTTTAAGAGAAAAGCGGGTAATCAGGTGTAATTTCCTGGCCAAACTAAAAAGAAAAGAAATGCAAACTAGGCTATTCTACGATCTAATTTACATTCACTGATGTCAGCGACAGAGACAAATCAAAAGAACATGAATAATCATATTTGTTTACTTTATAATAACGCCCACCAATCACACAGCAATAGAGAAGAGTTAAAATGCAATACACTAGGAGGAACGGCAAGAAATAAAAGAAACAGCAGCAATAAATCATCAAGAATAATATCATTGTTTAATATTATTTAATAATAATATCAAGAGTACAAGCGGATACGTCAAGTACAACGTAATTCAAGGATTACAATTAAAAGCCAAGCGCGTGATATATTGCCATCAGGGGACGCAAAGACGAATGCTAAAAGATTTAAATGAATTCGAGTATTGCGAATGAAAGAGAACGCGACCCTTAAACGCAGGTGTTTCACTTTGTCTTCTTAAACAAGTCGCCAATGCGCGCGCACACATACATACACACACACACACACGCTCACAAAATTATAAGAACATAAATGTAAACGAAGGACATATTCAAACATGTATTTATACATACACAAACGAGAATGCACTCATGTATACAAGAACATGCACATACGCTCCAAATGCAGCTGTTCGTTTTTTTTTACCTACATATTGCTAGGGATATGGCTGCTGGTCCCAAGCGCTCGCGCGCGCCTTCGCGCACACGCAAACACAATATACATATACACATATATAAATAAATATAAATATATATACATAAATATATATATAAACACAAATATATTAATACACACTTTATATATTATATATACATATATATATATATATATATATATATATATATATATATATACACACACACACACACACACGATTGTATAAAACGATGTTCCATTATTATTTAGGCTAGCTCGTTTACTACCCTCGCCACAACTCAAAATCCAACACAAGTGTTTTCAAACATAACATAGCTCTTTCTTTAGTCCTGTTTATTTAAAAGGGGATTTGTTTGGCTCAACTGACTTCAGCACCTAATGAAAACGATAAAAAGAGACGATGAACGTAAACGACAGAGAGAGAGAGAGAGAGAGAGAGAGAGAGAGAGAGAGAGAGAGAGAGAGAGAGAGAGAGAGAGAGAGAGAGAGAGCCTTGTTTATAAAACGTTTGTAAAACTTGTTCTGCGCCTGAAAATGAACTTTCTTAAGGCAATAAACACTTTGTTTGAATTTTCTTTCTCACCCCAAAAAAATTAAGTAAAATGGAAGAAACTGCTTTTTTAAAAGCGGGAATCTTTATGTTACGTAAATTGATATTTTTGCATATTTCATTGTGGTATTTATCCGAGTAACATCTACATAGTTTTCAGAAAAACAACTCTGAATTGAATAACTATGTAATTAATAAATGCAAAGGGGAGTATAGTATTTTCCTAATATATCCATGAAGAACTTAGAACAACAGAAAATAATGTAAAGTTAAGTGAGTGAAAATCAGGCATCGTTTACGAAAAACGAAATAAGCGCAGATTGGCTGATGCATTATTTGCACTCTTTGCAAACTGTGCTTAAAGAAACAACTAGCCATTGTATTTACTTGGAAAACAACTTGAAATGTTAAGACTACCCATAAAAGTTTCGTTTTCGTTCGGGTACGAAATATATATGAAGTTGGTATGTTTCTGACTTGCTGCCCTAAGAGACAAAAAGAAAAAAAAATTATAGAGATAGGTACAATACAAGAGCAGGATTGTCATAATGACAGAAAAGGCAACCAGGTGCGATTCACACTATGGATGGCTCCCGTAACACCTGTAGCCTTCATGCATATAGATTGCCATATTCTTTTTGTACTTCTACCCCACTTTATTTTCATTTTAATCTCTTCTACATCTGTAATTTCCGTTCCACTCAACCGGGCTACTGGTTCTGTTCTATCCCTCCCACCTGAGCTCCCCACTCTTTCCGGGGCTAGATACATTTAAGGAAGCAAATTGGCATTGGGATTCATTTTTTTTTTTTTTTTTTTACTTTTTTACAACTCAATAGCATTCAATACTGACAAGAATTCTATCAAATTATAATTTATACATGCCAGTCAGATCAGCAATGGGGCAGAAATACAAACTGGGCCTTTACTTATTAATATTACCGACCGATATTAATTTTATATATATATATATATATATATATATATATATATATATATAGAGAGAGAGAGAGAGAGAGAGAGAGAGAGAGAGAGAGAGAGAGAGAGAGAGAGAGAGAGAGAGAGAGAGAGAGAGAGATATGTATATATATATATATATATATATATATATATATATATATATATAGAGAGAGAGAGAGAGAGAGAGAGAGAGAGAGAGAGAGAGAGAGAGAGAGAGAGAGAGAGAGAGAGAGAGAGAGAGGAGCCCATAAAAACGCCAAATGTAAATCTTTTATCTCATGTGCCGGAGCTTTCAATCATAAAATTTCAAAGTGGTTAGCCGGCCTCCTTTCCCCTTTCTTAGGCACATTTTCTCCCAGTCACATTAAACATTCTGAAGATTTCTGTCACAAATTCAAAGAAGCACACCACTTTGCAACATAACACTTTTAAGTTTAGATGTAGCTTCCCTATTCACAAAGTACCAGCACAGGACGTTCTACAGTTTTTGAGAAAGAAATTAGCCCCTATTCAAATAATTTCCCAATAGCCCTAGATAAATAAAAAGTTAGTTGAATTATGTGTATCAAATAACTCCTTTTCATTCGGGGAGTCATTCTATAAACAAAAATTCGGGTGCAGCATGGACAGCCCTTCAAGTCCTGTTTTAGCCAATCTATACGTGAAATATTTTGAAACTATAATAATAAATACAATACAGAAACTTTAGACCTGCTTTGGATGAGATATGCAGATGATATCCGAACATTTTGGGATAACAGGTGGGGCAATTTCAACGAATTTCTTTCAAAATTAAGTACATTAGTGCCCAGCATCGAATTTAAAGTTGAATGGGAAACAGACAACAAAATTCCTCTTCTTGATACAAATTTACCGTATACATAAAACCAACATTTTCACTTTCATACATTCATTATTTTAGTTATCATGGCATTTCTATAAGTTTGGCGTAGCCAGCAATTTATTCTTAAGAGCCTTACGGATTTGCTTCCCCGGTTCCCTGACAAAGGAAACTGAACTAATCCGTAAGCAGCTGTCATCTTTAAAGTACCCTGACCATATAAGTGACGAATCGATCCCTAAAGCTAATATAATCTACCGTTCCCCTCAAAACAAGACTAGAGACGCCCAACAATAAACTAAAAATCCCACACCTGGACAGGATTAAGACGTTGACACAGACACTTGGAAACTCTAACCCTTTTGCTTTTACCTACCAAAATACCTTAGCCAAATCCCTGATTAACGTCCAACAAAAGCCAGTCTCCAAAGACACAGGAGTATACGAAATCCCTTGCCTAGACTGTGACCAATCCTACATCGCTTTTCCTGGTAAATCACTCCCCCAGAGATTAATACAACATAAACGTTTCGTTAGATATGGCCAACAGAGTTCAGCTAGTTTTAACCATATAAATAACCATAATCACAGAATAAACTGGAATTTGTCACATAATTTATAGCAGCAATTGTCGGTTCAAAAGCCAGATGGTTGAATCAGCAATGATTAAACAAAGAAATACGATGAACCTCTCAAAAGGAGCCTGGGGCTCAGATATTGTAAATAAAATTTTCCTCCAACCAGCGATTACAAAGATTAAGGAGAAATTGTCAACTGGAATGACGTAACGGCTGACCACTTGATCTCTTGGTATAAATACCGCTTTTCTGTAACTCTTATCTCATTCATTACCTGCCTGAAGAGGGTGACATTGTCCTCTGAAAAACAGCATTAACTTTCTACATTTTGGTATTTCTATGGGCTCCTTTTATTAGAAGGAATTCTGTTTTAACAGAAAATATTTCACAGTCATGTATATATAAGCGTGTGTATATAAATATATAATAAATATATATATAATAAATATATATATATATATATATATATATATATATATATATATATATATATATATATATATATATATATATATATTACTGATGTTGCAATCCTGATCTCCTGGGGAAGTGTGAGAGGGGGAAGCGAGCAGTATGACCTGATGGAGGGTAACGATTTTGTAGGGATTATCAACCACTTGCTTTGCTTATAGATATTGTGGTGAATCGGGCTCGAGACGTTGATTGACCTGACCGTTGTTAGATTGCCTTCGGTGTGTGTACTGATGAGGGTTCTCTGAAGGTCAGTTAAGCCCGATTCACCACAATATCTATAAGCAAAGCAAGTGGTTAATAATCCCTACAAAATCGTTATCATCCACCAGGTCGCTTCCCTCTTGCAAACTTCCCCAAGGAGATAAGGATTGCAACATCAATCGAAATATATGATTTACACCTCACCAATGTTTTATGGGTTCTTGATATTCATACATGTGCACTACATCAGGCTAGTGGCAATAACATTATTATTATTATTATTATTATTATTATTATTATTATTATTATTATTATTATGGTGATGCTGTAGTTTCAGCTGTTTCTATTGCGACTTCATTAAATATAACATCCTAGGGTTCGTTACTTAGCTAATGTCAACAACAAACAGTATTCCCGTTCACATGAAGAAATCGAGCAAAAAAGGCAAGTAAGAAAATAACGCTATATCGGCCACTAATCAACTTTTTGAGGAAGGATCTAAGGGATAACAAATTCACTTACCAAAACTTAAGAACATATGAAGGAAGTGCGCTCTAGATATTAAATAAAATTAATCGAATCGAACGGCCCGGAGAACAAAATCCAAAAGTAATCGCGCTTTCACCTTCATCGCAGAAGGAACTAAGGACGGAAATGCCGACTCCGCACACCGGACTGTAAATAAAACACTACGTAGTCGCGATCCGACCATCCGACAAACGCCTAATGGGCGATAGACATCAACAAAGGCGCCGTTACCGAAGTCTTAATCATTCTGGCACTGCCTCCTTGACAAACAGGAGCTTTGTGTTTTGTCGAAGGTGTCTGTGACAGACGGACAGACACGGCGACAGGCACTTCTTCACGCCCGTCTGGATTTGGGTGGATTAAACGCACAATGCGAAAACAGCGTCGAGTTGGCTGCTGTAATCCGCCGGCGGATGTGAACGAGCCCTTTACATCAGTCTAAATGAAGATGTACGACACCCGCTGGGTTGTGTCATTTCTTCTCATAACTCGGTCAATTTAGGTCAACAGTTGCATAATATATCTCTAACCATTTAGCCCGACAATTATAACTTGAACCATTTAATTGCAAAACTTCTAACGATAAGTCATTCATTTTGGTTATGAATTAACCCTATTTAGCGAACATCTAATTATACAATTCCTTCCTAGAAATAGACGAATTATAGTACCGTCTGCACTTTCTTCCTATAATTCACTCTGTTCAGCAGGCGCTTCTCTAAAATTAAACTCACGCAGGTCAATAAATTTCCGACCAATTTT
>NC_089763.1:16500994-16508494 GCF_040412425.1 Macrobrachium rosenbergii | reverse complement strand
ACACCTGGATAAAAGGGACAGACAGCACAAAAATACCTGTTTAAAAGGGAGGGTCACCACAGCAATACATGGATAAAAGGGATAGTCACCACAGTAACACCTGGATAAAAGGGGCAGACAGCACAGTAATCCCTGGATAAAAAGGACAGTCACCAGAGCAATGCCTGTCAGTTCACCCACGACTGTTCGAAGGGTGAACTTTCGCATGAAAAAAGTAGAACTGTCAATCGGACCGTCAACACAAACCCCTCCCTCTTCCCTTTCCCTCCCCCTACACGCAGACTGTCATTCAGATTTCCCGGGCAGCGCCGGGTTGGTCAACTAGTATATGTTTATGTATACAGATATATATACAGTGTATGTATACATATATATGTATATATACATGATGTGATATATATATATATATATATATATATATATATATATATATATATATATATATATATATATATTTTTTTTTTTTTTTAATATTTCTGCTCTTCGCCCTCAATGCATTTATTTGTAGTAATATCAGACCGACCAAGGCGGGAAAAGACGGGTGTATCGGCAGGGTCGCGTAGACAGTTCAAACTTTTAATGTTCGTTTGTAGCAAGAACTCAGTGGCATTAGGGATTTAACCCACATAGGAAAATTTCCATAATCAACCTTGTGATAGGTGGCCTTAAGCTTTCTTTACCTGTTCTCTTCGGCGAATGTTTTTGACAAAGTTTCAGACCCAACTGGGTCGGACAGCAGAGAAAGAGAACCAGCCTGCCGTCACGGACGCACGCCTTATGCGTCTCGGCTCCTTAGTCTTGTTTATAGTCTATGTTAGGAGTGAAGTGGCGAATTCATCCCAGAACTTCCGATCGTCCGTTGTATGCGCAACAACTAGTCGTCCAAGGTACAGTCTGTGTTTTGTTCAAAACTTTGTCAATTACTAGCCCCATTTTCTGTATTTCCCGTTTCTTTGTTTCAGTCTTTTGCCACCATAACTACTCAAGCATTTTGCTTTTACGAGGTCTAGATTAAGCATAAATTTTGTTTAGCGTCATCCAATTATTCCAGGGAAGCAACTAGGAATTAGGGAAGGTTGAGCAAGTCATTTCAAATTCTTTATGCAGCCTTGTGTCTCGAATCCATTGTTCGGAAGAGCCGTTGTGTTTTTAATACCATATTAATGAGTAGAGATTGACTGTGTTCGAAGTCGGGCGACGTTTATCATAAATTCCTAAGTTAACGGCATATTCTTTGTGTTGAGGTTAATTTCCCTCGACTGGCGACCTTGAGTGTTTAAACAGCTGTCTTTGAGGTTAATTTGTAGCTTCATTGACAGGTTACGTGTGTCCTTGGCACGCAGGGCCTTATAAAAATTACGTAAATCAAGTAATAAACTCTTCAGCCAAGCCCTCACGCATATATATATATATATATATATATATATATATATATATATATATATATATATATATATATATATATATATATATATATATATATATATATATATATTTATATATACACATATATATATATATATATATATATATATATATATATATATGTATGTATATATAAACATAATTGCTTTTCGGGCAATAATTGCAGATCCCAGGTCCAACTAGCAACAGATGTGAGCACGAGCATCAGAAAGCTTAGGATATGGTAAAATATCAAATTTGTAAAATTAATGTGGAAGGGAAGCCATAAATATCATGATGTTCATTAATCTCCTTATAACAAATTAGTAGTAATTGGCTTCAAGCAATTTTCTCACACAAATAACTTCCACGTCACGGGAATAAATGAGTGTGAATAAATGTGGTTTAACTTTTATCAAAAGAAAATTGACTTGATTTCGCTTGATGAAATGTAAATACATAAATACATATATGATGATATTTACAATATATATATATATATATATATATATATATATATATATATATATATATATATATATATATATACATACACATACACACGTGCATGTCTGCAAATATGACACATACACATATCATACATGTATATATATATATATATATATATATATATATATATATATATATATATATATATATATATATATATATATATATATGACAAATGATGGTAATTATTAGTGGACAAAACTAATATATATATATATATATATATATATATATATACTCTATATATATATATATATATATATATATATATATATATATATATACTGTATATATCATGGACGCACGTGCCCACACACATACAGACATTATATATATATATATATATATATATATATATATATATATATATATATATATATATATATATTATATTATATATATATATATATATATATATATATATATATATATATATATTATATATATATATATATATATATATATATATATATATATATATATATATATATATACATATGACAGATGCAATGGTAATTATATTACTGACAGTATGCATGCACACAAAAGTTTTAAAACCTGAGAAAAGAAAAAGAACAAGAAGAAGAAAGCAGTCTCCTCTTTATGTGATCGAAGCAGTCGTCAACAAAAACGAAGAAGGAGCGTTCTCCCTTGGAATATTCACGTGCGCATAGTACCCTCCGTGTGTAACTTACAACCAAATAAACAAAAAACAGCGCCCAAGAACATGATACAGGCGGGTATATCGATAAGTCATTCTTTTTTTCCTTTTTAATCTCATCTCTAAAATCCGCCTCGCACAAAACAATGCAGACTTTATCATTATAAATTTAGAAGAAGGAAGCACTTGGAGACAGTTTTTGTCCTCTAAATAAAAGTGTCTGGGTACGAAGCAAAAAGAAAACAACGTGTGTGGTGTGGGAACTCTTCGAATGACTGCGTAGTGTGTAAAAGTGCAAATAGCGCGCGTGGAAGAAATACACCAAGACATATATACATTCTTGCATCACCTGAAGAAAGATTACACACGTGGATTTGCGTAAGAGTAACTTGTAAGGGCAATTTCACGCAAAAAAATTTGCCTGAGAGATTGTGTATATATTTTCATAAAAATACCAAACAATATTAAGCAGAAAGCATTTGTTAGTTAGTATTATTTAAAATAAACTTTAGTACCAAATAAAAACGACAGGGTAGTTTTACCTAATTTAATATTATTTTTCATAATCTGCATATCTTTGTCGTTATCTTTCATAACGATTCAAGTCAACGTGTGAAATTATGAAACAAGAGAACCAAATATACATAATTTCATGACGACTGAAATATTCAACACTGCCCTTAAGGGTCTGAAACCGATGACCATACAAATATAGAATAAACATCACTGACAAGAAGGAAATGAAATACTTTCCGTTACCAATCCACGAGCCAAAGCCCTTTTAATCTCAGGCAGATCCGCAGCACAAAGCCAGACAGACCGACAGACTAAGGGAGAACAATGAGCTACAATAAGGTCAATAAATATCCAGCAGCAGCTACACAGTGAGATCTTTAAGGTATTTCTAATTTGGACTCTCTCCTAAAAGTTCGCATTTCTGCTTTTCCCCTTTAGCGCAGGTGTAAGAGAGAGAGAGAGAGAGAGAGAGAGAGAGAGAGAGAGAGAGAGAGAGAGAGAGAGAATAAGCATCAAACAAATAAAAAACACTGTGCCTAATTAAGCAAAGATTGTTTTGCGATAAGCTGTAAAACTGCATATATCAATATAATTCAAACTATGCAATGTTACAACAATGTTTATGTTGAAATAATAAATATATGTATCTTACGTGATATTTCCAAGATATATTACCAACTTTCGAGATTTCTACTAAACACATGAATATGTAGAAACATATATACAACACATTATATATACACACACACATATATATATATATATATATATATATATATATATATATATATATACCGTATATATATATAAATATATAGTGTATATGTCTGTAGGTCAAGTAGTAGGGAAAATCAAAACATACTAGGTAATAATTTGTAAAACAGAAACTGATGAGGTTGTATAAGGAGGTGGTGGGGTGGGGAGACGGAAAGGAAGAGGAGAGGAAAAATATGACTAACATCCATAACAAACGGAAAACTAAAGGAACAGGTTACACGGCAACGTTAGTTTAAGAAATGTTGTCAAACAGCTACAGGATGAGCTAGATGCAAGAATTCTTCTTTGTAATAATTTCGCCCTTTGAGCATCGGTCCACTGATCAAGTCAGCGGTGCTTGAAAGCACCTTTCAACATTCTTTACCGTGTACAAGACAAGCAAAGATAACAACCAAATTAATGACTGCTTTGCGGACTGATAACGAGAACACAAGGGCACAAAATCGTAGATAACGCCGATGAATTTATGCAACCGTAATCACAGAGATGCGGAATCCCGCCACATTGAAATTTGCAGTTTCGAAATGGCATAATACGGGGTTGCTCCAACCCACCTTCACCTCGCCACTGAAAAAGTTTATTGCTAAATATATATAAAGACACGCACATACAAACATGTTAGCGTTATTTTAATCTCTTCCAATTCCTAATTCAGCTTTCATGAAAGTTTTACCGCATTGTCCCACCTACTCAGACTCCACAACAATGTCAGAATAGAATACCACTTTGCTCTTATGTAACGATATTGATTGAGCCACGGTCATTTTCCAGGAAAACAAATTTACCTAATAGACCATTTTTATAGCGTTGCTCTCGACAAATCAGAACTGCTCTCTCCCTCTCTCTCTCAGACAAATACAGAAATATACCAATAAGCGCAAATAACTATTGATGTGTAGTCCATTGCTGTTCAAACACAACGTGCATTTTGTTTACAATTATGCCTTCTGGTCTGACCCTTGCTTTGTATTCTAAAATAAATGATCAAATTTCTGAGGCTCTTAATCCTTAATAACACCCCCTCTCTCTCTCTCTCTCTCTCTCTCCCTCCATACACACACGCACAAACAAATATATATATATACATACACATATATCCATTATATATATATATATATATATATATATATATATATATATATATATATATATATATATATATATATATATATACATATACACACACACACACATAAACAGAGGCCTCAGCAAGCGAGAGGAACCAGGTTCAAATCGAGATCGAGGAAGGACGTGCCTGCATCGGCGCGTTACATCAAAACCCAATGCTTCTTTGTTGTCTTTCCCAGTAAATCTCTCATACAACTGTTTATCCAGCTGATAGTATGGAGGGAATGATCTCTATATATTTTTTTCTGTATTAATTATCTAGCAAAATTACGGTTGGCCATCACCAAAAAAAAAATAAACATAAATTCATAGGCACAAATTGTTTTGCACGCGAAGAGCTCGTTTTACGTTCTCTTCAAACAAACACAAAAAACGTTTTGCTTAAGAATCAATAACTCCCACAATATGGTTCCATATTCATATCCCAACTAAACAATCAATCCAAGCCATGTAGACTAGAATAGAATATAAAATTTACACCTTAGGCCAAGCACTGGGACCTATGAGGTCATTCAGCTGAAAGGGAAATTGACGGTAAAAAAATTTCGCAGTTGCACTATGAATCAATCGTTAGGAGAGGGTGGAAAGTCAGATGGAAGAAAGAGACTATAAATGGAGGTACAGTAAAAGGAATGAAAGAGGTTGCAGCTAGGGGCCGAAGGGACGCTGCAAAGACCCTTTAGTAATTCCTACAGTGCACCTCGTGAGGTGCATTGACGGCACTACCCCCCTACGGGGAATATGAACGAAGATACAGTAAAAGGAATGAAAGGTTGAAGCTTGGGGCGGAAGGAATACTGCAAAGACCCTTAAGTAATGCCTACAGTGCACCACTTGAGGTGCACTGACGGTACTACCCCGCTACGGGGATCCAGGCTGCGTAGGAGCAAGTACCAAATCTGTGAGCCTGAGATGCCCGACTGAGATGTACCTGACGACGTCACGTATGCCCACGCCCATCCACACAATCCCTATCCTAACCCCGCTTTTGCCAACGGCCACAAAGGGCACAAAAGACTCCAAACCCCAGTCACAAAGGGGACAATGAATTCAAGCCCAAGCGAACCCAACCCCAGCCCCAGGTCCCATAAACACCTCCAACTAGGAAACAGAGAAATTTGTTACGCTGGTTAACAAAATGTCACTTTTTGTTAAGTAGTTGTTACTACAGCCTTCTGTTTGAAACCATTCACTGACTTCTTACATCATTAGTTTCTCTCTTCAGAGATAATCATTAGCTCTGACTTTGTTTCCTCGAGGGCTACACAAATGGCTTCTGGCAGTACGAGTTAAATTATCCATGACGCTAAATATGAAGTATAATTAATATAAAGTAGTAAACTGAAAAATAATAATAACTTGAAAATATATTTTGCTTAAGCACAACAGTATAAAGCACACATTTGGTTAATTTTGAATGATCTTCACTTATTTTCACCACGTTATCAAAACAATCAATTATCACACGCAAAAGATGCCGACAACTTTCAAGCTAAACAGCTGAGCTCTGTTGCTTGGGAAAATAGTCGAAGGACTGAACTCTGTAGGAATACAGACAGAAAATATAAATAAAGAAAAGGTTAACAGGCATGAATCAGCTTAAAAAATAAACCATATCAAACATTTTTGACTCTGACCATGTCTCTCTCTCTCTCTCTCTCTCTCTCTCTCTCTCTCTCTCAGGGAAAATAATAAATTTCTATTAAACACTTTAAAGGCTGTGCAACTCCAGGATAACTACTCCTCCACTTGGTAATCAAAATACAGTAAGATACCAGGAAACTTTCTCTCTACCTGTACCATATAGGTTATCCCTCCTATCAGAACAACAACTGCCCTCAAAAAAATTAGAAATAAAAAAAACTTTTCCTACGCAACGTTAAATTCTTCCTCTTCGAAGCATTATTCATATATGATTTAAGTTACAAGAAGATTGTCCGTAACTAAAAATTTGCTACGATTTATTAAGAGTAATTATTGTGATCAAAGAAATATTTCGTGAAGTTAAATCCTGATACACGACTATGACGTAACTTCCCCATGCGAGTGTTGTACCTCCAGATACTCACATTAAACCAGTTCGGTAAACAATAGTAGCATCTGTCACCTGAACCCCCGGGATTGCCCATAACTGTAACTACTGTCCTTCGAACGACAGTTACATATATCTTCCAGGCAACAACACCTGTCTTCCGCACACAGTAAACATACATGTGTCTTATATGCAAAAACTAACACTTGATGCCTACACAACTCACGTGTCATATCTCAATCCATCACTGATTGTATTTTATCCTAACAGACCTCAAATTTCCTAACCATATACCTAGATTTTGTTGTTCAAGAAACATCTGTATTTAACACATGCAAAAAAAAAAAATCTTTAATAAGAGTTGTCAAATGCCTGCAAAAAAATCGTTTTTCCCACACCACAGGAGTACTTATCTTCCCTTCGTCATTAATAGTATCAAATCAACAACCCAAAATTTTAATGCCTAAATATC
>NC_089763.1:16473494-16493494 GCF_040412425.1 Macrobrachium rosenbergii | reverse complement strand
GATAATGTGACGTGATTTAAGAAAATTAATTCCAAAGGTAAGACGATGAACCTTGCGTCCCCAGGTAAACGCTAAGAAGATGAAGTCGTCCAACACAGCCGTTCTCTAAGTCTAAAGAATACCCAGGACTTGGCCTTTCCTCCCATCCAATAACAAAGGCACGAAGGAAAATCATGGGATACCTTCTATCAGCTTCCAAACCTAATCCTCCACCTAGCAGGCACTGACTAGAATGATTAACACGTACATTTGTTATTTTCATCATAACACTAAAAAAAAAAAAAAAAAAATCATAACATTTAACCACTTCTTCAAGATGAAAGGATGTGCTTGTGAAACACAATGCCAAGACAGGTGGCAAATTTGTACTTGACTTCTGACCCCTTAAGTATGGCCTTGATCTTAGACCTTGATGCGCACACCCGCTTCATTCATGAAATGTTAATGCTAAATATGAAGTCGGTTACACTATATGAATGCTAAATATGTCTATCGGGTATATTCAAAAGTTGTGGTGCTTTAAAATATATGAACTGTTTTTCTTTGAAAAGAGAGACTATAGAATTTAGGTCCTTCAGCGATGAAAGGGAAATTAACAGTTAGAATGTGTGAAAGGTGTATGAGTAAAATCTCACAGTTGTACTATGAAACAAGTGTTACAAGGGGCTGGAAAGTCAGATAGAAGAAAGAGAATATGAACGGAGGTACAGTAAAACGAATGACCGAGGTTGCAAATAAGGGCCAAAGAACCTTAGGTAATGCATACAGTGCACCACGGAGGTGCCCTGAAGACACTATCCCTCTACGGAGCAGTTTTTCTTAGGAGACGGGGGGACCAACCAACATACGCATATGCAGATCAATCCGTGCATGCTCCCGACAGCAAACCGATGGCATAAAAAGATAATTGGTAATTTCAAAGTAATTTCAAATTACTTACAGAATAATCGCTACTCCCTGGACCTCCTTGATTATATGCCGTCTCCCCGCGCCCCCCTCAGCTTTGGAAGTTCATCTAGGCAAAAATACAGAGTCCAGAACTCGACAGCCAAAACCTGTAGCTGCAGTACAAGCACTACATTTACTGATAACATCATCCGCGCGTAACAGTTCAGTTCTTGTCGACCGAGAATTTTGTACAGACAAATCGTAGTTTTTTTCTGGCCTTCTTCGTTAGTTACTTCCACAAGTCTTTACGACACGTTCTGGAAACAGGCATACACGGATTGACGGGGAAAATCAAAAGACACTGAAAAGAGCAAGCGAATTTGAAAACAATAAAAGGCATATGAAACGTTACCTTCGACGAAGTTTCTTCGGCGCAATCGAGTTTTCTGTGCATCGCATAATCAAGGCCACCGAAAACAGATCAATCTTCCGGTGGTCACGGTATAACACTGTAAGAGCCGAGGCCCATGAAACTTTAACCACGGCCCGGTAGTGGCCTGGCCTATATCGTTGCCAGATGCACGATTATGGCTAACTTTCAACCTTCAATAAAATAAAAACAACAGAGGCTAGTGGGCTGCAACATGGTAAGTTCGATGATTGGAGGGTGGATGATCAACATTCCAATTTGCATTCCTCTAGCCTCATTAGTTTTTAAGATCTGTGGGCGGACAGGAAAAAGTGCAGACGGACAGACAAAGCCGGCACAATAGTTTTCTTTTCAGAAAACTAAAAACGATCTCTGAAATGTATGACACCACAAATACTTAAAGACACCATATCTCACAAAGGACAGCATAAAAAAGAAAACCACATTCGCGGTACTACACAAGAGGCTATATATTCAGGCTTTTCAAAATGTATATTTAGCTTGTAAATATTTTCCATTACTGGTATTCAGTACTTCATACTACCATTTCCTTTGTAACGACATCTCAAAACGATATTCCGTTAAAGAGTATCGTTTTGCATTTCAATATATCGACCAAAAATGTAACGCGAAAAGTAAGAGTAAAATTAAAATGAAAAAACCCTAGTCATAATGTACCATATAAACCGATAAAATTCAATGGAAAGTAAATTAATTGATTAAATGTTGGCAAAAAAACAGGAACCTCCTGCCTGGATACAACTAATTAAGGGGAATAGCGAATCGCCCACTTCATCTTTTGATGAATACCGTCTGAAGCCGAAGGTCTCTCGGTCGAGGAAGCGAATACCTATAGTATAGCGCGTCGGGAGAGAGAGAGAGAGAGATAGATTTAATAGCTTTCATTCTAACAACGAACCTCGGGCGATGATTGGCGGATGCTTATTACCAAGGTACTCCCAGGTTCCTTGTGGTACATGTGGTTTTTATTAGTGTGCCCAAGGTCAAGTGTTGTACCGTAACTTTTTCGAAGCTAATAGGTTGATTTCAAGTACCTCTTATAATTCACTTGACTGGCAACGAAATTCGTAACAGACAAATGTGAAGGGACTGTACATACGAGCATCTTCGAGCTGACAGATGACTGATCTGAAGTAATAATGAAATGATACTACTACTACTACTACTACTACTACGAGAGAGAGAGAGAGAGAGAGAGTGAGAGAGAGAGAGATTTTAATAACACGTACACCTTAATACTAACACAAATCCGTTTCGCTAATCTTCACTGATCCAAGCATTCGGTTTTCTACTGTAATCAACAATGTTTAATTTTTATCAGTAGTATATGACACGGAAGATCAGTCGAAGTATCTGCTTGAATTAGTTGGGTGCATGTATCCACATACTTAATTTTTTAGTAAAAGCATACAAAAATTTATTATGTGAGTACAATATGTCCAAGGTTGATAGGGCCAATGATGAGTGGACAGTTTTCATTTCCTAAAAGCGACGGACAATTTGATAAAAAAAATTGTTAGTTCAACACCAGCGGCGATTCATCACCGGCTTCCCAGAATTTATTACTAATCGAATCGCATTAATATTCATATTAATGCGATTCAAATAAATGACTGAGTAACATTTCAGAAGGCGGTTTAAGTACTCTGCTTTTCCTTTTTATGTTTCATCTCATCCAGCACCGCCAACGGTCGGTTTCAAGTCACGTGAATCTTCGGATAGGTCACAGTTCTTATGGAAAACAAGTGTTGAATATTGTGACACCATTATTGGAAATGTCAAGATTTACGTATGTGTTAGCTGTTTTGTATATAAAACTGGAATGCAGATAAAATGATAGCAAACCGATCGCAAGTGTCGCCCACAGCAAGACTGTGTTTTCTTCAGTGAATGTAGTTGTATGATCTACCTATCTATAACAGATAAACTGCTATAAGAGCGCACGCACGCGCGCACACACACACACACACAGAGAGAGAGAGAGAGAGAGAGAGAGAGAGAGAGAGAGAGAGAGAGAGAGAGTTAACCGCAATTCAATTTCTTCCTAAGAAATTAGGAGATTATTTCAAATTTCAAGATGGTAACGGCGAATTACGGCATTCTTTCCAAGCAAAAACGCACGAGGACGAATGTCGAACGTGTAGGAAATGGAGCAGAATAGCTGCATACTACTCTTGAGGACCCCTCTCTCTTGGATAATCCTGACTCCGATGGCTTCTCGACCTCACTGTAACCCACTGCTGTTCACGCGAGATTCTTAACATTAACTTTAAGGATGCAGCTACTTGACCCATACCTATCTTTTAAAAGTTTTTCAAAATGAATACAGGAGAAACAGCAATAATAATGATGGTGGTAAATCAGGACAGAAGCCTCTGAAGGAACATGAAGTCACTGGTAATCAATGCCAGTGTGCTAGAGAACAAGAAGGCAATCTGACAGCTTCACTTTTACGAAGCATAGTGTTAGGTAAAATCCGCTCTCGCTTCTCTCAGGTAAGTAAGTAAGTAGGAGTGTGTGTGTGTGTGTGTGTGTGTGTGTGTGTGTGTGTGTGTGTGTGTGTGTGTGTGTGTGTGTGTGTGTGCTGGGAGGTAAAAGTAATTCAATAATGTTATTACAACAAGGATCTCTCTCTCTTTCTCTCTAGATTATATATATATATACTGTATATACATATTGTATGTATGTATGTACACATAATATATGGTGTATATACACGTGTGTATATATATATGTACATATATATATGTATATATATATATGTATATATATATGTATATACTGTATAATATATATAAAATGTAACACAACAGTTAGCTAAGCTGGGGTTGGAGACCAATCATAAATGACCATTACCGTGACATATGACGTCAAGAGAGCCAGCATAAGTGAAGGCCATGGGAAATGACTCGGAGAATAAAATAGAGAGAGAGAGAGAGAGAGAGAGAGAGAGAGAGAGAGAGAGAGAGAGAGAGAGAGAGATAGAGACGAGCATAGCATAGCACTTACACTTTAATCAAGAAAATATGATCTATGACAGCTGGGAACCAAACTATAACAAACGACGACCCTTCGGAGTTAGATGCCAATGAAAACATGCAATTATTATTAAAAGATAAAAATACCTAAAAATTGCACAAAGCACGGCACATCGATAGACGAACGCGTAAACAATACAACATATGAGTATCCCAAGGTACATGAGCAGTTACGACGTGGTTAGCCTTTAAAGCAAAAATATCGCTTAATACTGTACATTATACAGTACATTGCACATTACAGTCCTGTATAAATATCCATTTCTAATTCACCCGTCCTGCAAATGTTTGCTTAATTATCCACAGCCGATATCATTCTAACCTATGGAGGGTACCAAGCAGCACGAGCAGACAATCACGACTTGTTTGAACATATCAGTTGGGGATAATTACCGACAGCTCAGGAAATAAAAGGACTAATTGTAACAAGGGTGTTATCAAAGGCTAATCCACCTGTAATTCTCAGCACTGCGCCGAAAACCTGGTCGCCTAAAGTGCAAACTGAAGGTTTCTTAAAAATTAATTGGTCAATGACATGCAAAATATCGCGTCAAATCAGTTGATCGTCTAAGACCACCCTCAAGGTAATGTTACTCATCGCAAACACCAGCCATCGGAATTTTATGACGACCAGACTAGTTTGTGCTAAGTATGGCCACAAGATGTCAACGTGCTGGAAAATGAAATGGTTTTACAGACTTCAGGTGGATGTTAGTACCCAGAGTAATGCTCTTTTGAACTTGCGTGCTATCGTCGAGTACATGTTTCTGTTACACAACAGCAGAGAAAAAAAAATAAGCACGAAAGGAGGTGGAAAATCTAGTGAAGAACAAGCACCATCCCAAAGAACCTCTTGTACACTGCACTCAAAATTATCAAACGCTCTTTAAGGGACATGACTTTCAATTTTACCATTAAAAAATGGGGCCGTAGGCCTAAACGGTTGCCAGGTCGGTTGTTAACGTAACATCTGTCAATTCCCTTTTCAATCTCTGAGAGGAACCCAAGAGAGCTAATTGCCGGGGCCAGTAACTGGGAGACACTGATATAGCAAGGACGGAAAGACAAAAGAAAACGAAGTCTCACATAAATGAAGAGCAGCCAACAGTTTTTGATTCTGAAGCTCGATAACAATAATGGGTTCTACATTAGCTTTAGAATTCTAGACCCTATTTGGATTCAGCAAATATATCTACAATTAAATCCAAAGTGGTTTCAGAACGAAGGTCCCAAATGTAGTAAAACCACAATCTTTTTTCATAATGAAATTCAGTAGTCATTAAATGAAACTTTTTAACTTCTTTCCCAAACAAACTCTTAACTTTCATTTAAGAAATTAAAATTTTGTGAAATCTTAAAATTTACTTTGACAAAAAAAGATTTCCAAACCCCATGAAGCTAAAAGTTTATGCACAGGCAATTTTTAAAAGATCGTAAGTTTAAAAAATCAATAAAGATACTGAATTCCAAAAACAACTTTTTGTATATCTCATATAAATTTGCTGGTTTCATTAAGAACTAACCGAATTATATGAAACAGTTTACATACTGAAATTTATCACATCCAGGAAAATCAAATTTTTTTTAAAAGATACTTCCTAAATTCAGTGAACCCTATTTTTTAAATAAATACACTGTCTATTTTCCTCTTAAGATTTCAAAAATCAACCCAATAAAACAAAACCAAATTTTCTTCACCAAAAACTCCAGGCTCAAATAAAGCCGTAAGGTTTCCCATTAAAGCAATTTAACCACCCAAGGCTCAACATGAAATTCACCATGTTCAAGCCACGGGGGCTGAAAAACGTACAGAGCTCTTCCTCTGTCCCTACTACAAATCCTTTATATCTGGAACAAATTAGGCCAACAGTATATAAAGACAGTAGGTAATAGATTTATCTAAACTACTTTAATCAATAATTTTGACAACACCACCTCTGGCATTATTTTTTTCTGATTCCCCGTATGTGCCACATATTGTGCAAGGTCAAAGGAATCGGAAAGATTTCACCTATCAGATTATTCAGCATGACATTATCCTTTTTCCTTAAAAGCCTCCTTCGACGACTTTACCCATGAACGAGAGAGAGAGAGAGAGAGAGAGAGAGAGAGAGAGAGAGAGAGAGAGAGAATGACGGATGTAGGCAACGGGAGGACTGCCTGAATACTTTAGCGCAACTTCTGTTTCCAGGGTAACCCGGAGTTGTGACGTCATAGGAAGAAAATTCTTGATAATCTTGAGGGGAAAAAAAATAGCGAATAACACAAAGAGAAAATTATGACTTCTGTTAGGCAAGGCAATAATATTATAGGAATAATAATAATAATAATAATAATAATAATAATTATTATTATTATTATTATAATTATAATAATAATAATATTAATATTATTATTAATCCATAACGATCAACACATCTCGGTTGCAACAAGTGAAAATTAAACAAACCTATGTTAGTTATACCTTTTATACATACTGGTACTGTGAGAGAGAGAGAGAGAGAGAGAGAGAGAGAGAGAGAGAGAGAGAGAGAGAGAGAGAGAGAGAGAGAGAGAGAGAGAGAGAGAGCATCTCTACTTGTACGAGTATATGGGGAAATACTGAAAAATCCAATGACAACAAACTATAAGAGACAAAAAGAACTGACAAACAAAATTTTACGTGATACGTAGCAGAGAGAGAGAGAGAGAGAGAGAGAGAGAGAGAGTAGGTTTGAGAGGAGTAACATCACAGTCGAGAGTTGCCTAGGAAACCAATGACGTCACACTTGCTCAGCTCGTGAGAGAGAGAGAGAGAGAGAGAGAGGAAAGGTCATCCAACTACAATATGGAAGGGAAAAAACGGACGAATAAAAGGATGAAGGAATAGGAAATTTCACAGTCAATATTTCACTCCCCGAAAAAAAAGTTGAGATAAACTAAACTGTTTATTTAATCTCTGGGTAAACCGTTGGCTCAAGTAGGTGTCTTAAATTATATTTGACAAAAATATTAAGCAATGTGTGTGTGTGTGTGTGTGTGTGTGAGAGAGAGAGAGAGAGAGAGAGAGAGAGAGAGAGAGAGAGAGAGAGAGAGAGAGAGAGAGAGAGAGAGAGTTGGGTGCTTTCCAGTATTTGTTCTGAACTAAAATCTGTTTTAACACTTTCATCACCAAAATTGTCACTTATTGCTCATGCTGCTTTTGCTGGACTTCATAATACTTTCAAGTCCATTTCGTCACAGATAACAGAGCAGTTGCCAACATGATTATTACTTCTTTCAAATATAGTAGCTTCGTACCATATCTGTAATGTATCTCTCTGTATGTAATTACATTTCCTTTACATGCACATGCATTTGCTACAGATCATTTCGGTTCTCACGTGCATCTTTTATTCTCAGATCCATTAGTTCAATCATCTCCCCCTCTACATTACTATTTCCCCTCGACTTTTATACTTCTTTTCTCACACTTTCTTCCCCCCTGCATACCTGTATAGGATCATTTCTAATGTGATACAAACGAACAATAATTTTGGTTCTTTTTCAATAAAACTTTCACTATCACATTCAACACTTTGTTTTTAGTCCAGGAACACCACACCTACCTACAAACCCACCACACCTACCAACAAACCCCATTTCTTTCTCCTTTACCCATCACTGCACCTACATTTCCCAGCACAACCACCCTTTCATATTCTCTAAGAACCTACAAAGACAGATTCAGACCATCAAACCATCTCATTTCACCCGCATTCTTTACATTCCTAAACCACATACACATATTCTAATAAAACTTTCTAGTGCCACGCTCCCGTTTACCAGTTAAATCTTTTCACTCATTCCCCAATCTTTTTAACATGGCAAGCACTTCCCCTTCCCTAGCTCTACATATCCCGCTCCATTTCTGTGCAAACTTCCCTTTTACCTTTGTTTCATCAAGTGGTAAAGCATTGGTTTTTTTCTTGCTCAAATCAACTACCGAACATAAATTCTACCCACTTTTGTACCACAATCTTACACATCCTAAACTCCATGATTTACTGTTTTATCCTTTCTCCATTTTTCAAATATCATTAGCGTAGCCTATCGATATGCAAATCAAAGGCCAAAGCCACTGGGTGACTTTATTTTCCCTGTATCCCAAAGGAGATAGACAGATATGTTGACAGACAAATACATTCGAGTTATACAGATAGACAGACAAGTTGTGTGTGATGAGTAAAACGCTTGAGAAAAACAATTTTTCACTCAACAACAACTTGTGTTATCGAGAGAAATACAAAGTAATTTACATCAATTCCATTACAAACCATAAGGAAATATGAATACCCATAATCATGATGTGACCTTGACTAAAAGGAAAAGAACAGCGATTGTCGTGAAATTATGTCGCCAGAGAATCGAGGGTATACCGGAGAGAAATGTCATTTTGCCATTTTCCTGGAAGTCATTATCTACTGACATTACCTGAGGTAAGCCAGAAATCCAAGCTTGCTCGTCTGTCATTATGTATTCAGAAACTTCCTTCAATGCTTCCTGTCGTTATAGCTGTCAGTCTTTCATACACCCACGCCGTCATCTCCTGAGATTTACATGAGCTTTTCTGCGTACAATATCCTTACATCTCAAGAATTTGTAAGCACTTTTCTTTATTAAATAAATATAAAAATATGAATTAATGTTACAAAACGTGGTTCAAAGGGTTGGAAGAACCCAAAATTAATTTTAGTCACTCTGCAGAGTAATTACCCTTGGCCATTACGAAAAATGAAGGCAGCTTTTAATGAGATAAAATTAAAACATCGTTGAATTACTGTGAAAATATTAACCTAAAAGACCGCCTTAAGAGGAGAATCCTAGCTGAACAACACTGTATTGCTAAGAAGCTACTCTAGTGGGAATCGATCAAGGCACAAGAAGTCTCTCCGTTAAGAGAATATACATATGCAGGAAATATTAAATGCTCGACATGGTTCGTTTCAAAAACAGCCCCTTGAAAGCCTCACTGTGAGAAAGGACTGTCTCATCTTCTAAGTTCAAGCTCACCTCTCTCAGCCAAATTAGGAGCCAATATGAGGGAACTGACCATCTTGTGGCCCCCGCCCCCTCCTTCAACTACATACATACATATACCAGAGGCTAGTTTTGACGATAATTTTTTTCTTACTCTAAGAAGACTAGAACTGGCGTTCTCTGTTACCAGAGCCCGCCATTAGATATAAATTGAAGGAGTACTTAATCTCGAACTAGCGTCGAAGCAAAGGTTCAGATATGCATGAAAAGTGAAAAATTTAAAATAAAGCTTCATTAAATTTACTGAATCACTCAATCTTACCAAAAAGAAACATCTTTTCATGATACCCAGATCATGATCGTTCACACAGACACAAAACAAACAAGAAATATTGATGATGAAATCAATATCACCAACAAATCAACTTATATACTGGCTGAATTACATTCTCGGCTGGAAAGATAACTCCCACCACCAAGAGTAGCTTTATACGAATAGATGAACTACACTGGAAAGTGATTAGTTTTTAGTACCAAAAGAGAGCTACAACAACTTCGGTCATTGTCTCAAAAAAAAAAAAAAAACCTGTTTGATAAATAATCAATTGCACTAAAAACCTTTCTGATACTTAATTTACACGTACAAATCTACGACGATGCATTTCAGCCTGATTCACTACTTTGTAGAAACAGTTGAAGTTGTCGTTCTACCACTGATATTCTTGAGACTACAAATGATATTGAGAGATCAACCACAAGCAGTGTATACATTATATCTTTTCGGACTACTTTTGTAATGCCACTGCTTGCTAGTAGTAAAATGTGACGCTCAATATGTGAACCTGTGGCACACCCTCTTCTTGACACCACATACTCCATAGTGTGGCTCCTATTTGTACTTGAAATCTTCGAAATTTTAGAATTGCTTTAATAAAAAGATGTAGCTCCCCTTTCAGGTCACATAGATAAGATGTCCTGAAAAATACCATGCCTAATAACGGTGCCACATTCCTTTACTTAATAAAAAATTAACTCCCTTGTGCTGTTTAGATGCAAATCTCTCATGCAGCTGA
This sequence comes from Macrobrachium rosenbergii, assembly GCF_040412425.1. Classification (NCBI taxonomy): domain Eukaryota; kingdom Metazoa; phylum Arthropoda; class Malacostraca; order Decapoda; family Palaemonidae; genus Macrobrachium; species Macrobrachium rosenbergii. Next base: position 16,483,046 of record NC_089763.1, on the reverse strand, counting down.
TTCCATGCGAATGAGCATATTTGTGGTGGAATGCACGTTTCTGAATCTGCTGGGCAAGCGAAAGATTATGGTTACACATTAAGTACCACAAAAGGTGAACATTTAAACCATCTTCTTCATCATTTTACGAAGGCAGGAGGTCAAGCAATAGGTTGGTAACTGGTCATCAATGGGTTGCCTTTTCCAGGTTTAACAAAGGTGGCATTAGCAATATTCTGCAGATAGGCAGGAAGGTTTGTTCAATATATATTCGATTTATGATACTTAAAAATTGTTTTCGTGTTTTCTGCATGTTCAATATTTATATATAAGATTTCATCTGGGTTGGCCACAGATTCTTTACCAATTGCTAAAACTGATTCAAATCTCTCGTGGAGAGAGATGCACTGTAAGGTCCTTGCCTATATGGAGTGAAATCAAACATTTTCTGTTCTTCTCAGTAGCAATAGTCTGCAAAGGCTTTTCCGTGGGATGTCTGATACATCAGCAAAGTGACTGGCAAGAGTGTCAGCCATTATCTGGGGATCAGCAAGTTAAACTGTTTCCCTTTAGTCCTGGAAGTTTACGGGAGACCAAATTTGCCTACTATTTTTCTGACCTTTCTTTGGGCCCAAAAGTAAGTGGAGTTTTTGTATTTGTTAAATATATATGGGGGTATTGGTAACATACGAACGCTTGCTGTGTTCAGCAATTTTGCAGGTGTCTTGAATGTTTGTTTATTCAGCACCTAGCATTCAGTCACTTTTGGGATTCAGCTGTGTCAGTCTTTCCACATGAGAACGGAAATAAATTCAGCAGTTGATCGATCAGTGACCTTAACATTGTTCGGAGGGTGCTCGGATACAGAGTCACGTGTCAGGGATGGACATTTCCATCATTATTCCATAGAACGTTTTGGTCTAGTTATAATAAGATACTGGGGTGTGATTAATGGAAGTGTGAATCCGTTTGTGCGTTACGAAATCACTAAGTGAGAAGGGGCTTGTGATAGATTACTTACCCCTTGGTGATAACCCAAAAGAAGAGGTCGTGTTGGACACGCTGGGAATCAAGATTCCCATTCGCTTAAGAGTAAGTAGAGACTCAGAAAAATTACTAACCTTTACGAAACTGGTACTTAAATAATGACAAAAAGAACAATCACTAACATTTATCTCATGTGTTTTGGTGTGTTTATAAACTGGATTTTAATAGAGATGGTTCCGTTCTTTGCCAGGTATGTTTCAATGGACCCATGATTAATTGGGGAGGATATGCTCCTGTATAAGCGAGCATTTAAAATGGCCGATGTGGTAAGTGGTCGTTTACAACGGAACAATGACAGAAATTACTTTGAAAATTGTGTGTAACAGACTTCAGTGAAATGGGGGGGGTTGGCTTACAGACTTGTTTGGGGGAGGGACAGGAATTTATCCCCTCGAATCATATTTGACATGCAATTATCTACTTTGCTTTGGGGGTAATGCTTTATGGGTTTAATGTTTATCTTCCATAATTTCATTTTACATGATTCGTTGTTAAACTTGCTTAATAAATTTTAGTTTTGCAATTATAGGAATTGATTTACACACTTTAGTGTGTAAATGAGAGAGAGAGAGAGAGAGAGAGAGAGAGAGAGAGAGAGAGAGAGAGAGAGAGAGAGAGAGGAACTTAGGAACTTGTCAGCTACCAGCCACGAAACAACTGAACTCAGGCAAGGCCAAAGGCCCTTTGTCAAGTTTTGACAAGGACCTTAAAAGTAGTGGGCAGCGGTGTAAGCACTATGAAACAGTGTCAGGAATTCATGCCGAAGAGGGGATGTGTGCAGGTGTTTGGTTTTTGCAATTAGGTAGACAATTATTAGACATTTTATGACGCGCTACCTGGAGATGATGGCAATCATGATTACTAAGGGGGTAGATTGCCAGCTTGCAATATTGTGAGCGGCCCTAACAGTGATCTCAGCTTGACACTCAGTTTTGATTAGTGGGTGATTTAGAGTGTAACTCCGACTATCGGGTGTCGTTTGTTTTTACCGTGTTCTTAAATGTGATGTTGTATTTGGGACCCCTTAAATATATATGGGGGTATTGGTACTACGAACGGTTGCTGTGTTCAGCGATTTTGCAGGTTTCTTGAATGTTTATTCAGCGCCTAGCATTCAGTCACTTTTGAGATTCAGCTGTGTCAGTCTTTCCGAAGGAGCTCGGAAACCACTTAGTGATTGTTCTTTTTGTCATTATTTTACCTTTATCTCATGTGTTTTGGTGTGTTTATAAACTGGCTTTTAATAGAGAAGACTTGTTCTTTACCAGGAATGTTTCAATGGACCCACGATTAATTGGGAAGGATATGCTCCTACATAAGCGAGCATTTAAAATGGCCGATGTGGTAAGTGGTCGTTTATAACGGAACCAGTGACAGAAATGACTTTGAAAGTTGTGTAACAGCCTTCAGTGAAATTGGGGGGGGGGGGGGGGCGGCGGTTAGAGTTAGTTGGGGGGGACAGAAATTAATCCCCTCGAATCATATTTGACATGCAATTATTTACTTTGCTTTGGGGGTAATGGGTTTAATATCTATCCTTCATAACTTCACTTTACATGATTCGTTGTTAAACTTGCTTAATAAATTTTAGTTTTGTAATTTAAGAATTTGATTTACATGCCTTGGACAAAAGAGGTAAATGAGAGAGAGAGAGAGAGAGAGAGAGAGAGAGAGAGAGAGAGAGAGAGAGAGAGAGAGAGAGAGAGAGAGAGAGAAGGAACTTGTCGGCTACCAGGCACAGGATATCAACTGAACTCTGGTAACGCCAAAGGCCCTTTGTCAAAGTTTGACAAGGGCCTTTAACACATTTATAGTTGAAAGAAATACAGACCAACATCCTTTACAAGCTTTCTTAAGTTTCATCCTGATTTGTGCTCTAGCCTTGTGATATTCAACCAAATAATGATCACATCTGTGCCCATATACCATGTTTTAGCAGGTTTCTTTGTTCTATAGGCCACATGGCATTCCGAGTTCCTTTAAGGCACAGGTCGATGAATGAAAACTCCTGTAGGTCTAAGAATAGACTGGAGACCAGCCATAAAATGGGTGGGGTATGCACTTCTATGGCATCATCAACAATAAGGAGTAGCATCTCCTGAAATTTTTTTCTGAACAAAAAACATAGTTAGATTTTTGTACATTCTAATCTGCTAGCCTTGGACTGGTGGACTTTTAGAAACACTGATGATAACTATATACCGACCATCCGCCACTTCCTAACTAAAATCAAGAAAATCGGATGATAATTGAGAAGTGATCACTAGTATATTTACCCATACTTCATCATCTCCCAACTCAATATCAATGAGTCATTACTACAAGGAGAGAAGTCAATAGCCAATAATGCACAGCTCTGAACATGGAAATGAGTTGGTTCACCTGTATTTAAAATTCCTATGTTCATATGTTCAATGCTTCAGCAATGAAGAGAAAATTTCCTCGTTGATTACTGAGAGCTCCGAAAAGAGGGCTACAAGCATTCATATCACCCAAAAAGGAGAAATGGGGAAGGAAACTTGCTGAATAGAGATTTTATATCTTTCACTGGAAAACAATCATCAGGAGGCAAGCAAACAGAGGAAACTGCAAAATTACCAATCAAGACAAATTTGTACTGTTACTGCTTGTAATTCAGACTTTAAATGTATTTGAGTTTATGTGGGTGCCACGGCAAACATAAAGTACTGCTCCATCATAATTTCCTACAATTGGAGCAATGACAAGTGGTATGACAATTATTCCTTTAAGTAAGAAATGTTCAAACTGCAAATAATGGCTATCTCATGGATAAGAATTTCAAGTTCCTCCAATGTAGTTCCCAAACCTTGGCATTTCCAATGAACTACAGAACAGAATTTATGAATTTTTGGATCTGGTGCTGTTCTCGCTAAAAATTCTGGCCAAGTCTTTCTCATGATCAGGGATTATGAAGATTTTGGTGGCACTTCTGTTCACTGATCGACTTCTTTTTTTTAGTAGATCATACACTGTCCATGGCTGAAGGTTTGCAGCCGTTGCTGCTTCTGTCCCCATGGAGATAGATGTTCTGTTCCCATGGAGACAGAATACCTAGGTTGGAGCTAGTGCTTTCAAAGCAGGATAATATACCTGCTTATTCTGCAAGGCAGACACCTGCCGGCTTTGCCTCTGAAAAGATACAATCACCGACAGAAGTTGGTGCTCATGGACCAGTGTCTGCCAGCCCAACCTCCAGAGAGAGAGGACCAGTGTCTGCCAACCCAGCCTCCAGAGAGGCAGATTTGCCAGCAGGTGCTGACATTGGATCAGCACTCACAAGTCCAACCTTCACCGATGCTGGCTGCTGCACCAACAGCCAGCTGATGGTAGTCCCACATTTAAAAGTGGACATCTCTAAGCTGAGATTTTGGGTCTTAGGGTATTTTTGCTGGGTACCTGGTTTTTATTAGCAATATTATACTTAGTTTTGACACAACTATCACTAACGGATTCATTCACCTCTGGTACTGGTCTTTCAAGTGATTCATGTGCTGTTCTATTCCTTATTTGCACTATTAAGCGCAGTATTTCGAAATGAGTTGCATTTTTCAGCTATGGTAGAAAAACTGAAGCTCATTCTTATACATTTACTCAAGGCTCTCTCCCTTGCTTCCTTAAAATATTGTAGTCTTTTCTGGTATTCTTACTGCCTAAATTTCCTTCTCTTACTGGTGAATGTCGCACTGGTTTGAGGAAAGCAAGTTACCCCCACTGCTGTGCACACATCTGAGTTCAATTTTGCTTTCCACAATTTATGCATATTGCTGGTTTGCCTTGTATCTTTGATCCACATGCTATAGGTATATAGTGAAATTTTTGGAAATGGAATCACTTTTGGATCTTGGGATATATTGTTTTATTTTGAATTTAGGTATACCATGATGCATAGATATACTCTGGAAGTCTAACAGTGGTCAGGGTCAGGATGGGAGTAGGCTGAGGTACTATAGCAACACTTTCTCTCTCTCTCATTCCCTCAAACCTTTTTACACCTTGATCTTCAAATTCTTTTTGAAGTTTCCCCTTAAAGTCATTTACCAGCCGAGGAGCATAAATCAAACCCTTGATAAAGAGTTCAAGGTGGAATGCAGTGTACGCTCATATTTAAACTCAACCCAGAGATGACACTGCCAGTAATTTTCAGCTTTTTTCTGGTCTGGCAATTCCTCATCCACCCGCAATTTATTTCCATTCCAAAGAGAGATTTTTGGTTGTTTGCGAACACATTTGATTATATTTTTATCAGCTTCAAAGATCACTGCATCACCGACATTTAAGTTTAGTTATTTATCATAAAACTTGGATACAGAAAGTCTATTGATTATTTCATATTTAGCTCTTCTTTTTCTTGTAATATATGTACGGTTATTTTTCAATATTAGAACCAGATAGAAGAGAGCAAGAAGTCCTTAAGGTTTCGTCAATGGCCTCGCTTTAGGTAGTTGTCTAAAAGGCCAAGGGTACTACTTTTTTTAACGGGACCTTTCTAAGAAAAACACACTGAGGAAAAAATCTTGAAAATATTTAAAATGTATGACTTTTCACTGAGGATCTCTCCACTAATGACAACAGTGCGAACTGTCTTTAAAAATTCACCTCGTACCCTACCCCAAAGGAATAGCACCTACACAATTAAGCGAGGCACATGTGCAGGCCTAACCCACTTATTGGTACAGAAGCCACTACTCGCATACAATCATCCCCCTCCAACCAGATAGAATGCACAGAGTCCTAACCCAAACATCAACCAACCTTGGAATCCACAGGCTGACCTCAAGGTATCAATAAGACCTCTCAGGTTCAAACATTATGGGATGACAGGCACTCCCATCAAAGTTATTAACTCTAAAGGTGAACCCCAATTCCAGCCATAATGCCTTTTCCCATTAGTTAAGACAGAAAACTTTGTGAAAAGTGAAGAAAGCCACAGTATTTAATCGAACAGGAAAAAAACAAAAAATATGGATGGGACTCTTGGAATCGAACACAAGAATTATTTCAAGTGTTCAAGAGCCCCTTGCCACAGCTAGGTCGTCCTAAATCAAGGGGGCGGCCAGTGGCTCTACCTACAAAACAAAACAGATTCAATGAAATATGTCATTAAATGAATGAAAGATGCAAATTCTAAGCGAGCACAAATCCACTACGAATTATGAAAACGTCCTTGATTCCCATAAAAATCTTCGCATTTAACGCCTTAAAGAGTGTGTATAAAATGTAACATAACTCAGTAGTAGAACAATGGGCATATGTATACAAGGTTTGTGGTTCATTCCAGACCTACCATCTACCAGTCGACCCAACTGTGAAGGCATATAGCATTGGTTCATGGTCAAGAGAACTGGCATGAGGCTAGAAACCTCATTCCTAGAGACTTGCTAAAAACTGGAAACATTTATTACTCTCTTGCGGCATCATCCTAACCCCCTCTTATTTGGAAAAATGCATATGTAAAAGAAAAATATATAATAATATATATGTGTAACTTCATGTTTTATAAAACAATGATGGTCTAGCCGATAATAAACTCTCCATTCACCTTCTAAACAACGGCATCCAGCCCGGGGACAACATCTCTCACAACACGAGCAGCTAGTATATGAGGTTTGTAGAATTGATGTACCTTGGTCTGAACTTCAGGAGGGTATGAAAAAGTCATTAACCAGCACAGAAGGCTTATCGGCAGCGCACCGAAACCCAACTACACAAACACACACGGAGCCACTCACCTCTGCTTCACACACTCGTGTTTCCTGGTTATCAAGGCCCATCTGTTCCAACATTTTTTCCGTCCTGAGTTACCAGCATTTTTTCTCGGTATTCCACTCCTACCTCCCACCACGACTTGTGCTCCAGACACCCTTTTTCACCTACCTACCATTCTCCCATTCTTAGCTCACGATCGAATCGCCTTGTACGTTAGGACTTACATTTTCTTGTGTTGTTGACTGCATAACCAACTTTCGTAAATCAGCAATCCGTTCACCCCCTGACAGCTACCTAATTCCCCTAATCTTTGGAAGATCAACCATTCCCCTATAGGCATTTTACCCAAAATCGCCACTACTCCGTAATCTGCACAGACGTCCCACCCACACATGACCGTCATGTTTGCATTTTTTAATGCTACCCGTGGAGAGAGAGAGAGAGAGAGAGAGAGAGAGAGAGAGAGAGAGAGAGAGAGAGAGAGAGAAAGCAACATCTCGCCTTCCTCATAATTATCAGGAACCCCCTTTCGTAAATACTATTTGCCTGTGGTTTCCTCTAGGCAAATAGGAGGAGGAGGAGGAGGAGGAGGAGGAGGAGGAGGAGGAGGAGGACAGAGATGAACATCTATTTCTTCATTTTCAGTTGCATGAAAATAATCCAGATTTCCAGAGAGGCCTGTCGGGTCAAGATAGCGAATTTTAACCGTCTGAAGATTATTCACGATGAAACCAAATATGTACGTGAAAACTGTCAGCACTTAAACGCATTGTGTGTGTGTGTGTGCGCGCAATAATGGGTCAAACAGCACAGAAGTAACGAGGTTTGATAGCTTCTTTTCCCAACATACCAGACTGAGTCCAATCCTTGTCAGCCACTGGTGTTAGCCTAGAAACAGGTCCAATTGTATTTCTGATTATTATTTAAGACTAAAAATTTGAACTAAGTTACCGATGCTCTAAGTCAAACGTCCCGCCAAACACCTCTCCCCCCCAAAAAAAAAAAATCAAATGACGCATACAGAAAAGGATGGAAGCAAACTAATACAGCGCTCTCAAAATCAAATAAACGCGATAAAGCCATCTGGTAAGCTGGCAGTGGGCGGGGCTGAACTCTACCCTCAGGGGTCGTGGGAGGAGCGACTAACTCGCACGATCTTCGAGTTCAAGTGACCATTGTGAGCCACGGACGGCAAGGAACAGGCTGCTGCTTCCTGACTCTCTTCGCCGCGCTGGTGTAATTGAAGGGACGACGCTCGGTACTCACATGAGTTGAAGATGCTTTTGGGAATAGTATTGATTAGACTGCACTTTTTCTATTTGTGAAACTGGCATTTAGTTATGTCAATTATTCATAAATACATGAATATAAAAAATAAGAATACACACAACTCTCGTTAACTTACAATTAACTTGAGCAATTAAATACAGATATTCCGAAGCCCTTTCTCTACCTGGGCATAACTTAATAGAAAAAAAAGGAATTCATAGAATGAGCTTACATATTCTAAACATCTACGATTTTAAAGACTGGTTCTATAATATAATACTTAAATAGATGCTCTACTAGGGATTTAAAATGAAATACTACTGCATACGACATATACACAGGTTATTTCTTCACAAAATAAGCCCTTCGTTGGGAGAGTCGGTAGAGCTGCGGATTGGCGCTCGCTGGACCGGAGTTCGATTCCCCGACCGGCTGATGAAGAGTTAGAGGAATTTATTTCTGCTGATAGAAATTCATTTTCGCCATAGTGGTTCGGATTCCACAATGTTGTAGGTCCCGTTGCTGGGCAACCATTGGTTTTAGCCACAAAATAAGTCTAATTCTTCGGCCAACCCTAGAGAGCTGTTAATCAGCTCAGTGGTCTGGTAAAACTAAGGTATACTTTTTTTTTTTTCTTCACAAAATGACTACGTTTCTTAACAGTATCCGGGTAGGATCTCGTAGTTCATATATACATATGAATGTGGCAATCCATATGGCAATACATAAACTAAGAATGTGCATTCGAGTATCTATAGCGTTGTCTGAGAAGTTCCTATTTTAAGGTGCACCCGTGTACTGCAGCGTCTAAAATGGTTTCCTCTCTTCTGCTTCTTCATCTCCAAGTTCAAGCTCTCATCTCTCGCCCTTCTATCCTTCCACCTGGCCAACTGTCATCCAAAAATCACTTTCCCCACACATGTTCGTTCCATGTTTTATTTTTAGAACAGAATATAGGATTTAGGCCAAAGGCCAAGCGATAGGACCTGAGGTCATTCAGCGCTGAAACCGAAACTGACAGTAAAAAGGTTTGAAAGGTGTAACAGGAGGAAAACCTCACAGTTGCACTATGAAACAATTGTTAGGAGAGGGTGAACAGCAAGACTGAAGAAAGAGCATACGAACGGAAATACAGTAAAGGGAATGAAACGGGTTGCAGCTAGGGGCTGAAGGGACGCTGCAAAGAACCTTAAATAAAGCCTACATTGCACCGCGTGAGGTGCACTGACGACACCATCCCGTACGGGGATGTTTTATTGTTGACATCCTCCGCTCTCCTTCGGACGTTTACACAGTTCAAGTCTTACCTGTATTGTACATTCGGGTATGCTTGTCATACTATAGATCCCCTTAAATAATTTTTTAAGGACTTCTTTAAAAGAAATGCACAAGGCTACATCATTATTTATGTTCTGTAGAGCATTTATTCCTCACGACCCATCAAAGCTGAAGTCTCGCCATTGTATCCAGCAAATTTTCATTCTTCATAACGTACTTCAACTACGCTGTGTCATGAACGTAATTTACAGC
>NC_089763.1:16458494-16468494 GCF_040412425.1 Macrobrachium rosenbergii | reverse complement strand
AGTTGAAAAATATATGCCACTGTCTTTTCCAACAGCGTCAAGAATTTTATTATTAAATTTTGTGGGGTCGGGATTATCTGGATAAAATTTTCAACACTAGCAAATGTAAGTCTCTAAAGTTTTCGTTCTTCTCTAATCTGCGGCTGAAATATTCCTAATGATACTAATATTTTATTAATACAAGGCATCCTAATCTAAATCCAGTGACTTACATTTCCCTCATCAGAAAGAATAACCAAACAATTTTTTATCTGTAACATAAGATTCTAAGCTAAACCCCTTTCTCCCCACCCTCAAGAAGAACCTTGATAAACATACTTTAAACTTACGTAAACGAGAGACTGCCATTCTCTTCAGACATCATATTCTCCCGTGGCATTTCCTGATTGCAACTCCCAGGAATATAAAATTACAGGCATAGTGTTCTCTTCACTGGGAAAAATCAGGAATATTCTTTAAACCTTCCCCGTATCCAACAGAATTTTCCAGTGCAGCTCTATTCGATACCAAAAAAGAAGAATAATTTTGCCGTTATGTTTACAAGAACCTAATTCAATAAGCTTTATTCTTAGCAGATATTCTGAGATGTTGAAAGCAACAAAAACAACACTGTTAAGATCACATTTTTGAACGCTATGTCGTCAAAAGGGGGATCTGCGAATAATTTCATCTGAAACGAATAAGTAAATGAACGATCATCACACCTAATCCTTCACTAGAAATAAACATTATATATCATTTAACCATAAAATAAAGATACAGCAGTATACTTATTTCCATCTATTTTGGCGAGTTAATTCGTATCAAAATTAGCTGTTCCAACTCCCAAAGAACCTAGTCTTCAATGTCAATAATATCATTATCGGAAATGTGCAACCTTCACGCATCTTAAGGGGGAAGAAGAAGTCAGAGATTAATAAATACGTCATAACAAACCGACAATCACCAAGGGTCATTCAAAAATTAACATTATTATGAATAACAGTGAAGACGATGACGGAGGCAATGAGTCTATCTATTATGATTCATTACATTTTTGCCAGCATCTTTCTGGCATGTTCTTTCTTCACATTCAGCTCACGGGATGACGTAGAGAAAAGGGGATTCTGGAGGCATAAAAAAAATCGTTTGAAAGTCCCAGGAGTCTATTCTCTCGTGGTAACATATAAGGTAACACAAATGGCAGCAGAGAGTAGAGGGGGGAAAAGGAAAAGAAGGTAACAAATAATGTGGGAAGATTCAAGACATGAAAAGTTTTGAGGGAGGAGGAAGATGAGGAAGAGAGGGAGGAGAGGGAGGAAGGGGTGGAGGGGGAGGAGACGAGCCGGGAAACTTTTGCTTCACAATCGATCGTTTTTTGGGGACTGAGCATAAAAGATGGACGAGGAGGTCAATTCTTTTTTACCTACAGTTGGGGGGGCGCATAAAGGGGAGGATGGATGGAGAGAGAGAGAGAGAGAGAGAGAGAGAGAGAGAGAGAGAGAGAGAGAGAGAGAGAGTAGGAGGAACAGATTAGGGTAGGATGTTGTTCATCATACCACCATCTCTCTCTCTCTCTCTCTCTGAGAGATATACCCTGACGCTTCGGTGGTCTCCTCTTATGTATAGTGGAGGACCCGTTACCTTGATACGTGAGAGCTTCGCCCGTCTTTTTTTTTTTATGTCTCTTTTCCATCCTTCGTTCTACTTTCGAGTGCAAAGTTTCAGCTCTTTATTAACCAGTTTATTCATTAACAGCAAACTGAACTTTACTAGAATTTATTCTTCTTTCATCTATAGATACTGAATTCCTACATTTGGAAAGAAAGTTTGAGTCACCTTTTAGGTTAAACAGGAGCTTATGAATATTCAATTATCATTAACTGCAACAAATATCTTTAGCTAACCGTCTATCTTGTGCTAGCTATTAGTTAACAGTAAGGCAAAGAAATTTCATCGTTCCAGAATATCTTATCTTATTATTCACTATTTATTGAGTTCATGTCTCACACACACACACTACAGATATACACACACACACACACACACACACACACACACACACACACACACATATATATATATATATATATATATATATATATATATATATATATATATATATTAAGGTTTCCATAAGAATATTTTTACTTAAATTAAAGAGATAAGCAACAGGCCCATGAATCACACAACTCATCTGAGCCCACCTTCCTGCACTAGCAAGTATATGATTATACGACTGAGTTTTCCTCCTAATACCAACATAAGTAAATTTCGCCTCCTTACTGCGGCCCTCCCAACCTTGGCTCAGGGAGCCATGATTGAGCAAACACGAAACGGCACAAAATAAAGAAGCTTTCGCCCAAGTTTTGTCAGTTCTAGATAAGTAGTCCTAGACTTTTTTTTATGTGATCCTCACCCCTTTGTGGATTGGGAAGGGGACGGGGGAAGCGTGGCTACCATATAAACAAAGCTCGCTCGAACTTTCAGCTCAGGTGGGTTGAAGACGAGATAAAGAGAGGACCTTTTCATTACTATTGGCATAACCGTTTAACAAAATCTTATCAACCAAAATCAAATGCTTAGGTCGACTTCCTCTCCAGCAACTTGCGAACTCCTCGCTTATGTTTGGAGAAAACGACCTCGTTTCCCCATTGATCATCAGTATGACTCTTGATGCAATCAGCATCAAGCCATTTGTTTGGTCTAGGCTCTCAAGGCAGAGAGAGAGAGAGAGAGAGAGAGAGAGAGAGAGAGAGAGAGAGAGAGAGAGCGAGCATTGTCTCTCCAACAACACTTTCAAGCTGCTTACTGTGTCAAGTTCAACTCAATTTTTCCTGAATGAAAATTTTAAAAAGCACAAAGTCAAAATCAAGATATTTGGCCAACACATCGTCCTTAAAGTAATTTCTAATTCGATTAAACTAGTGCTGTTTATAATCATGGAACTAGCAGTGACCATGATAATCAATTATCGAAACTGTTGATATCACATTTAATATATGAATGAACGAAAATCAAAATTAAGTATCTTTTGTCTTGTCGGAAAATCAGTTCACCTGCCAAATACGACAAAAAATACATTTTTAACACAGCTAAAATAAAAAAAAAAACCTCTACAGACAGGCAAGTGAGATGTTTGAAAATGAAAGAAAAATAAGAAACGTGTCAAGCTAGACTGGCAACAAGATGAACAGAGACTGCATTTTAAAAAGAATGACTGAAGGAAATTGTCCCCCCCCCAAAAAAAAAAATATATATGTACATATACATACTAGGAAAAGGGGTAAAAAAAAACAAGGAAAAAAAGGAGGACACGAAGAGAGAAAACTAAGAGAAAAAAATATTTCAACAAACAATGAACAACAATAGGTAGACAACATTAGTTATAGATTATTAACGGTAATATTAATGACAACAATAACGAATCAGGCAAGAGGCTCTACTTGAATGAACGTAAATCATAAGAGTCGTTTTGCATAATACTGCTAACAAACACAGACAGGCAAAGACAAAACAAAACAAAAATTCACAATAAAACCTTTTTTCCTTAGAAACGGCTGGAGCTGAAACGCCCCTAACTCTAAGGAATATAATTTAATATGATGGATTCATCGAGTGCTCAGAGATTTTCGTTGCCCTAGAGCAGTGGTGTCAAAGTGGGTCAAAGACCAACGTGAAATCAATATACTTCTTTCCTAAGGAAAAATACATTAAATAAATCATACACAAATTAATTAGATAAAAAATGACATGAAGAATAAAAATGAGAAAACTGAAAAGTCTAGGAACAACTTTTCCTTCCAAAGAAACATTCCTCCCTCTAATATCAAAATTTGGAGAAAGTTCCTCGAACATGCAAGACCAGCAGAACTATAATGAAAAAAAAATACAAAAAAGGGACAACTGAAAATAAATTACGATCAGGTGGAAAACTGGTAGGAATTACAGTAATTAAGAGAGAATGGCAATGAAAGCCAACGATGATAACAGTAATAACTGTTGAACAATAATAATGATAAATTTCCCAAGACCAAGTGCATAACAAGGTGGAATTTAGTTCACGTTGGAGCCTTCCATGGAACTAAAAAAAGGTACGGCCGGAATTATAGGAACGGGGTTGGTGGTTACTCTTCCTCTGTATAAAGGGAAACGACACGGGATTGTGGGGCGTGCAACCTCATCCTATGCATTCAATATAATCATATTTTGAAGACGATAACAAAATTGAAAATTCCAACTATTTTAGGGAAAATAAAGAGAGAGAGAGAGAGAGAGAGAGAGAGAGAGGTTCACACACACAAATATATATATATACATATATATATATATATATATATATATATATATATATATATATCTATATATATATATCTATATATCTTATATATATCTATATATCTATCTATATATATATATATATATATATATATATATATATATATATATATATATATATATATATATATATATATATATATATATATATATGTGTTATGAAAAGCAATAGAAAAGGACTTACTCAGGTCACAGAACCATCACAGAATATAATAAATGATCATCATCACCATTCCGAATAATATATGTTTGGGTCCACCAGCATACCCTTCTTTCAATCAGATTACATTATGCATAAACGACTGAGGCCTCTGTTAGCTGCTTCGTGACCATTATAGCCAATATTCCGTCACCTTGGGCTACGTCCTAACCATTTTATCACAGCCTTCTATATTGATGAACCAACGAAAGTGCCCCAACGAACAAATTACCGTCATTGTTCATTTCTTGTCTTTTATTTACTTATATTCAAGTTACCTGCTGTGATTACACTCATTCACTTACTTAAATAAAATATATTTGCCTAACTTCTTTAATAATCAGCCCCGCTTTGCTTACTGACATTTAATATTAAGCTTTATGCATTCATATCTGTTTACTGTTGGCTTTATTTTTCATCTTTTACTTTTACTGTCGTTAATCTCCTTTTTACAAAAACAGCTTTCAACGCCGTGGAAGTTTACTATGCAGGCTCATGGCCTTCTGGCTCATTTCACATCAGTGATAATAATGAGAATAATAATAGTAATTACGAAAGAAAGAAGCCGAAGCTGTCATTAAGCCAAAAATGAAATGGGTGGAAGTGGTCAGGGTAAGTTAAGTCTACGGCCATCCCACACCTACTTCCGAGTGTTTTTTTTTTTTTTCTACATAGCGGTCTTATACTGATCACAACAAAGGAAATCGGGTGTTTACAAATCATAATTACGAAACGATTTGCGCTTCCCAAGAACAGACAAAGTGAAGAAATTCATGTGATCCAATCGCTTATTTTGTGAACGCGCGATGATTGTTGGTTATATACCATCACACCCATGCATACTTTTATACATACATACATATGCTTACATGCGTGTGTATATATACATATATATACGGCGTGTATGTATGTATGTATCATAACCACTTGGAAAAATACAAGACTGGGTGGAAGTCCTAACCAGTTTCGGCTTTATTTCTAAAACACTGATTCGGTGCTAATACATAGTGGTAAAAATTCACAATATATATGCAAGGGAACTGCTCCCGTAGCATATTTAGGCTATATGTCAATGGCTTAGAAAAAAAAGTCGTAACCGGTTTGTACCTACACCTAGTCTTTTATTTTCCCTGTGGTTTTATATATATGATATACATAATTAATATATATATATATATGTATATATATACACATATATACTGATATATATATATATATATATATATATAATTATATATATATATATATAATGACAACATAATGTCAACATGACGACTTCTTTGACACAGCCAGAGGTCTTGCTGCTTCATCGTTATATTAAATAGCATCCTGAACGTATATGCAAAAGATAGACACACACGCACACGATATGTTTTTATATATATATATATATATATATATATATATATATATATATATATATATATATATATATATATATATATATATATATACTCTTTATTTTATATATATGTGTGTGTGTGTGTGTGTGTGTGTGTGTGTGTGTATACACATCCTCAGAGCATGATAGAGAAAGGATGGGTATCACGGGCATGTGGCAAAGGAAAGTAGGTGTGATTGAGGGCCCTTAGTATGGGGAACTCTGTGGATGTTTTCGGGGGTGGGGACAGAAAGGGAGGAGGGTCAGGGTATGGTGGTTGTCAGATGGAAGGGGGGTCAGAGGGAGAAGTGAGAGGAGGAAGTGAAGTGGGGGCGGGCAAGCCTCAGGGGGAGTGGCCACGAGGTGGGGGTGGGCACGCGGGTAGGTCGCCAGATACCCGAATTGTGCACCCGAATTTTTGTGGCGTTTCCTCCTGAGACTTCAAGACCTGTGCCTTTAGATACTGAGTCAAGGAGATCGTAAGATGACGAGAGAAAGTTGACATAATTCTTCCCCACATGCAAATGGGCGTTTTAGGGAGTGAGTTAGTGGGTGTGTGTGGAGGCGGCGGTGGCGGAGAAGGAGGAGTGTGTTGAGGGTGGGGGAGGAGTGTGTTTGGGATGGCCGTGGCGTACCTCTAGGGATTCGGCCCTACGCTGGTTGGTCTGTTTGGGGCGGGCCCGACTGGGACCGGGCCAGTGGGGGGAAGTCTTGGCCCCCAACGCCCTCTGAGTGTGTGTGTGTGAGTGTGAGTGTGTGTATGTCTTGCGTGTATTAGTCTGCCCCTCACTCGCCAGTGTAGAGTAGAACAGGTGGCAAAGAGCAGGTACGCCAGAAGCACACTCGGAGATAGCTTACAGAGCGTCAGTGACAAAGAGAAAGAAAGGAAACAAGCAAGTTACTGCAAGAGGCCAGAGAGATAAGATTACGATTTTTCTCTTTCCCGTTCACCGAGTTAACGCAACTGCAAGGCAAAGCAAGCAACAGGAGGCGCAACTACCTTCTATATCTCTCCCTCCTCCCTCCCTCTCTCTCTCTCTCTCTAATAAGGCCCTCGATTAACAAACAAACCACTCCTTAGGTGCTTAGTTTTGTTTGGACTTTCGTGTTTGGTGTTCGTCATCGTCGTCGTTTTGCTCAGTGCGTGGCGTCACGGAGGAGGAGAACTTCAGTCAGCACTTTGCATTCGCGAGTGGTAAACATAAAAGACAGTGGAAACCAAAGAGGTAAACAAATACAACTTAGAAAAAGAGAAGAAGCGATGGTGATCTTGTGCTGATGTGGTGAAAATTCAATCCAGCTTTATTGTAAGCGATCGATAAAGATTATTCAAGCAGAAACACATACAAATAAAACCAAAGTTTTAGTAAATATTTAAAGTGATTGCTCCACTGAAGCAGTGCTATAATTATAATCACTCACAACACATAAGGTGCATCGACATTGTTCTGATTGAAATACTCAAGAAGTGAAAAAGTTTACACAAATAACCTCGCATCGCCTACATTTCTGTTCTCCAGAAACAAGTTTCTACAGATATTAAAAAAATTATTGGCTATCCTGAAAGCATAATTTTACAAAACTGAATAATTGTGATACCCTTTAGTAATTAAAAACAGAAAGACTTATACAGATCTTAAATTTCGCTAAAAAAAACTAGATAAAAAAAAATTAACAGTGACGTCAAGCATTGGTCATGAAATTACAACTGGCGTTTCAACCATCGTCCAGTTGTCAATAGGTGGTTATAGGCAAATGATCACAAAATACAAAACATACCTACAATAAAGGCTGCACCGTGCAAGCTAAAATAACACGTCATTGCAAGCTAAAGAGGAAACATCAGGTGCCACAAAGAATTCAGGTAAGGAACTACAAGAAAAAAAAAGTTCTTACACACACACATACACAGCTGCTGTAGTTGTGCAAGGGGGGAGAGAACAAGCATAAGCAGCAAGGACAAGCATCTGAGTTTTCCAGGGGACAAAACTTGCGTGGTCTTTCCATAAGGGGGAATTCCGCCAGCTGTAGAGAGCACGATACGAAAGCAGCAGCAGCAGCAGCAGCAGTCATCGACGGGCTCTCTCACAGCCTACTGAACGCTTTCGTCATCTCTCCAACGTGCGATCAGTCAAACAGCTCCCTCCCTCTCTCTCTCTCTAACTCTCTTTCTGTCTTATTCTCCCACTCACTTGCATCACCGCTCACTCTCCCTCTCTCATTTCATGCGCATCCCACTGACGTAAGCATCCAAAGAGCAGAGAGAGAGAGTGAGAGAGAGAGAGAGAGGGAGAAATCAGACATGTGTAGTAGTGTTCTGTCCGATCGCATATAGCAGCCTTACGATCACGGTACACAGGCAGTCGAGGCTGGGGCGCCTTCAAACCCAGCTTCAGCTCTTCAATCTCTTATCAAGAACTAATAAGAGAGATAGAGAGAGGAAGAGCCAAAGAACGGTGAGCGAGAGATAGAGAGAGACACTCCAAAGTGCAGTTGCAAACAAAAGTGAATATCAAAAGCAAACAACAGTGCCGTACGTGAAAGCTGCGTCAAAACTCTAGCAAGGAAAACAGAACTCAGCTTTTCAATTCCAAAGTGTGTGAGAAAAAGTTAGAGACCCCAAGGGATAAAGAACAGCATCGCAGCAACAGCAAACAGACAAAACAGAGCGAGAGGCAGCAATTGAACGCTGGTCGGTGTCAAGGTGCTAAAGTGGTGAAGAGAAAGAGACCACGTGCCAGGTCTCGCTCTGACGGTGAAGTTGTCGTTCCGGCCGAGGCTGCCTTCCACAAGAGGTGTCTCCTTTCCAAAGAACACCATTGGGACCATCCGAATTCCCCTCCTCCGTCCTCAGACTACAGAACCTCTGCCGCCGCAGCCGACAATAAAAAGTCCTCCTCCTCCTCCTCCACCAACAACAACAACACTACTGCAACAAGTAAGGCTCCTCCGACAGACGCCTCCTCCTCCTCCTCCTCCTCCCCCTCCTCCTCTAAAAGCAAACACGACGACGACTCACTTATTTCGTCTCAGAAAACCATACCCGTGGCTCCCAACATCGTGCCGTTGTCCCTGGAAGGTTGGAGTCCTAAACGGGTTGGGCTGGAGCCACAGAGTGCCTCCCTGGCCCGAACGACCACGGGATTCCTCAGTGCTTTCTTCTCCCTCAATCATCGACTGCAAGTGGCTCAGACTTCAGGAAGTACAATAGCCATACCAGGGTAAGTTCGCTACAACTTTCTTGACGCACTTCGGGACACACATACGCATGTAAATTACACAATCATACTTACAAATACATCCCACGTGTCGACTTCCACACAAGTCGAAACGAAGCTTAGGGATTTAGGTTAAACAGATAATGGCTTTGTTAGAACTGTTTAAAATCATTATTACAAATTAAACCCAGAGATTCGTCCCAGGAAACCTATCCTATCCCCGAAAAAATCCTACCTCCATTTACACTGAGAGTAGATTACGTTTTCAAGAATGAATTACTTACGGAATGTGTGTATGTAGAGAGAGAGAGAGAGAGAGAGAGAGAGAGAGAGAGAGAGAGAGAGAGAGAGAGATGATGTTACTCTATACGCATTCAATCGACTTACAACCCCATTCAAGGTCAGTAACTCCTAAATCGCTTTGCGCTTTGAGATATTGTCCTTAAAAAGAAAAAAAACCGACGTAATTGTCTCTTAACTACACATGCTTACCACGTCAGAAAAAGAAATCCTAGGCTACTATCAAAAGAAACTATAAAGTATTCAGTGTTTTCAAGGCCAACGACCTCAAGAGAGAGAGAGAGAGAGAGAGAGAGAGAGAGAGAGACTTGTACAAAATGTACCGTTAATAAAGTTTAGTGTAGTTTTATTTAGTACCAGAGGCTACCAATCTTATTCTACCTTCTGAGAGAAAGTGGCAGTGTGGCGTCCGTATGTATATACTCGTATCTATGGGTTTTGCCAGGTAGGCCGCATAAAAGGTCTTTTCTGCCAGAAGGACTTTAAATGCACAATAAGAAGTGACGCTGACAACTTTTAGTTACCAAGTTCAATATAACGTTTTCGACTACAGTTGCTTTTATAAACATTTTTCCGGTCGAAGTT
>NC_089763.1:16400994-16448494 GCF_040412425.1 Macrobrachium rosenbergii | reverse complement strand
TATATATATATATATATATATATATATATATATATATATATATATATAATATATATCGTTGTTATGAGTTGGCACACACACACATATATTTTTATATGTGTGTGAGTTAAATTAGACCAATTCACTTCACAGGGGTACGTTCAGAAAAAACAAGACAATGGTCGCTGCCATATTCACATTAAATTCCTGAAACAAAGATAAATCCCAATGCACAGCAGTTTTACAACATAAGCGTCGAAGGGAAAGCACCACAGAGCTCATAGGAAGTACTTTGAATCCAAAACAAAATATAAACACAAACACCTGCATCCACCTTTGTCCTGAAAGGAATTGTTCCGATCTATACTAATTACCTATAATTACTGTTACAACGAAATGTTTAAAACCTAGATTATAAGATGTGCATTGATTCCTAGGAAACAATAATAATAATAATAATAATAATAATAATAATAATAATAACACAATAATACACATAATAATATGCAGCTATACCGTTACCCTTAATTCAACCTTCGGATTATTTCCAGTCCCACAGAATTAATTAAGAAAGAGCATAGTGATTATCATGAACATTTTTCAATGCCAACCACAATTATAATGAATAATCTAATGAAATACTTCTATAGCTGCTATTGCTACTACTAATAAAAAGGGTGTTAATAGTGACAATAACAGTAATAACCGTTTCCTTAAAGTAGTCCTAGGAATCAAAGAACCTCTGTGATTTTGAGAGTCCTGTAGTACTCATACCCTGCCAGCAATAAAGGTGTACATGAAGCAGATTGAAAGAGAGAGAGAGAGAGAGAGAGAGAGAGAGAGAGAGAGAGAGAGAGAGAGAGAGAGAGAGAGAGAGAGAGAATCACTTAGAAAAAAAAAGGAATGTAAACTTCAGAACGATAAACAAAATAATATATTTGGAAAAGTCACAATTCATATATATATAATATATATATATATATATATATATATATATATATATATATATATATACATATACATATATTATATATATATATAATAATGTGTGTGTATGTTTATGTATACATAAAGTTTAAACAATAGCAGTCTGACCTTCAAATGCAATGTCCAGCGCACGTCACCACCACCGCATCCAGGACCAATGGATGAAAAGCAGCCGGATGGATGATGCGTTTCAGGTCACATGAATTTTGAAGGAAGAGGCGAGATAGAGATATATCCAGGTGTTGCATTCGGGGTCAAGACCTTTCCGAGCCAGCGATTGCTGGCGTCATCGTGACGTCAAGTTCAGACTTTTGAATTTAGCATCATTTCACAAAAAATAAAATAATTATAATAATAATCGCTCGACCCTCCTCTCTCTTGTCCACTTGCTTCTCCTATCCCCCCCACAACCCTGGCCCTCTGTATTTCCCCCTCCTAATCCTGACACTGTTTCTTCTTCTCTCTCGTTCGTTGCTACACATGTTCAAGTTGTTACACATACATACATACATGCGTGGCCAAAAACAAGCTCAAAGTCTTCTATATTACTTAATAAAACAAGCATACACAAAAAGGCGTAAGAAATAAAGTCGAAAAGAGAAAAGGAAAAATAAACTGACATCGGTTATATCTGTAAATGTTGAAGACTGATGTACCTCTGATGGGAGGAGGAGCTTCTCAGAGAGAGAGAGAGAGAGAGAGAGAGAGAGAGAGAGAGAGAGAGAGAGAGAGAGAGAGAGAGAGAGAGAGGTGCCGGGTCGTGAATGACGTTATATGAAGCAGGTTTTAAAGGGGAAAAAGCACAAAGCGTCAGGGGAAATCTGAACACACACACACGCACAAGAACAAGAACGCCGACTGAATAAACAGCAGCAGGCCATCAAACAATGCAACCCAGACTACACCAAAACAATAATTACGAAAAATTAACAAAAAAGAAATTAATCAAGTCACAAACCCAATGACGTGCTTGCACGCAATGGGCCATATCCTTTTAAACTTGAAATAACGCCATAACCGGACACACAACACAGACCCCACCCCAAAAAGTTAAGAATGAGTTCGCCTTACGTTTAGGAGATACAATGGCAACAGTTTTCTAACTTCCTCTTGTCCCTTTAAATAGTTTTCAACTCTCTTGGTCCCTCTCTCTCACGGATCTCTATCTCTAATGATTGATTACTGACAGGACTTGCTGAATGAAGCAAACATTCCCCCTTATGTTTACGCAACGGGGCTCTGACTTCATAATTAGGAATTCCGTCGCAATTTTTCGGGCTCGATCCTTATGTCTCTCCCACGGGGTAAAAATCGGATCTTTGAAATGTTAGCCCTCATTAACGGCAACCATTTTTGGAAGCAAGGTTGTTGTTCCTTAAAGGGCGACACGAGATTTAGGAAGCGAAGGTGCAAAAAGGAGTTACCTTTGTGTATAATGAGGATGAGGACAATGACGTCAATACCACTTATTCATTACACAAAATCATTACTTGATCATTTTCAGGGATTTGTCACATGATGTTTTGCATTTTCTCTAGTTCTTCCTTCGCGCTTCTTTATCATTTACTGTACATGAGTCATCTCATTTGCGCGAGCTTTTGTTTCTTTTCGCAGCTGAGACCGTGCCGTCTAGCTGTCATGTATCCCTCGAATTAAGGTGAAATTCAACCAACACTCGGTGAAAACAAGTCACGTGCCTCTCGCGCATGAATTACACTTTTTAAAGAGCTCTGGCAACTCTGATTCGAATCTTCTATTACGCTGAAGCTGGCGCACCCAACGCTTTGGGGCCATGTTTCAAAAGTACTCAACTGAAAAAGTAAAGAATCCTGCCACTCAATAAAGCTGAATGGCCTATACATTCCCTTTGTGTAATTAATACGCCATGAGGTGATTAAATGAATAAGTTCATTTTCATTTCTGGCTTCATTCCCGGATGCAAAATCTGAACTGAAACGTCAAGCACCTGGCGAACAAGATCAAGATACCAAATTCGGTGGTACCAAACAGTACACGCAAGTTCTCTCTCTTTCTCTCTCGTGACATTTCAGGAGTCAGTGACTGTGAAATTGTCCTTTTAAGGCCTATTCTAAAATGGGCAGACATTATGATCAAGTCCAGCAAATTAATATTCAACATATACCCGATCAAGTTGTTATACTACCAATTTCACATATGTGTACACCTGTACATCTCTCAATATGTCCATAACATTTCTGTACATATACAATATACATATACAGTAAATATGTGAAACCAGCAAGGGATTTCGTCGGGATTTCACGAAAACCAAGGAAATTCTGGTGGAAAATAACTAATCGAATTTAGGGAACATTTGATTCTGAGGGTACATAAACACGGCGAAACAGTGACTCGTCTACAGTTTCGCCATTTTTAGAACTAGCCCCTGGGGAACCAAATGTTTCGCCGTGTTTAGCACTACTTGGGAATCAAAGGTTCCTAAGCGACTTGCTCAGTTCAAATTCCTGGGGATTTCGTGAAATCCCCGGTTTCACATATTTGCTGTCACAACACATTAAATATATATATATATATATATATATATATATATATATATATATATATATATATATATATATATATATATATATATATATATTTGTAGCCTCGTGGTGTGACGATAGTATTCTAACCTACAACACAAATGCTCCCATGTTTGACTCTCGGGCGAAGGCTGACGGATAAGCGCACACTGTTAAAAACTCAATTTTGCTTTGTTTTTGACTAAAGTAGTGATTCATGTACCTGATAGTAAGACGAAACTGGTGGAAGTAACTATAGTTAATAAAAGGGCAAGGAACTAGCATTCTCATCCCTATACGAAATCCGGAGAGCAAACACTCTGATGTTAACCGCCTCAAAGGTGAAGTATGTGATCATGATTTAATAATATATATATATATATATATATATATATATATATATATATATATATATATATATATATATATATATATATATATATATATATATATATAATATATATATATATATATATATATATATATATATATATATATATATATATATATATATATAGTGATGATAATTAATATATATATATATATATATATATACATATATATATATATATATATATATTATATATATATATATATATATATATATATATATATATATATACATATAGAGTAGAGAGATACAGAGAGAGAGAGAGAGAGAGAGAGAGAGAGAGAGAGAGAGAGAGAATCACGGCTACAAAATAATAAGTCAGTGAACAGCCGAGTCGCTCTCAAGAGAATAAAACCAGAAAACAGATACGCGGACTTAACAGTGAGAAACCAAGGTCTTTTCCCTTATCCTTCATGAGAGCACAGCTGAACACGAGGAAGAGACTAAAACAGGGGTGTGACCTTTGCACCTATTTGTGACCTCCGCCCGTCGTTTGTGCCAGATTCTTAAACAAAGGCACAGGATCGTGTCCCAGGTGCCATGATGACTTACGGCCTTCAGAATAATGGCCTTCCTTTCAGATGACAAATAGCCAAGTGATAATCTTCAGTGTTGGAGCAGCACGTGATGAGAAAGACTATTTTATTATCAACAATATCCACAGTACCTTTGTTTCTTTTCTGAGAAACACAGAAATATTTCATTATCCACAATACCCAACAACACCCGAAGTATTAATTTGTTTACTTTTAAAGAAAGATTATTATCGACATTTGCTGAATCTTTATTTTGTTTTTTTATTTTGTTTAAGCTTAAATTAAGAAATCATATTATATATATAAAATTCCTTCAGCACATACATATATATATATATATATATATATATATATATATATATATATATATATATATATATATATATATTAAATATATTTATATATATATATATATATATATATATATATATATATATATATATATATATATATATATATATATATATATATATATCTCACACATACGTGTGTTTGTTTGTTAATGCTCAAAACGATTAAACACGTAAACGACGATGTGACAAAACTGTGAGAGCACAGATAACTAAACTGATAAAAGATCTAAATGCTCTTAAATTAAAACAAAAATCGTATAAAATAGCGAAGGCACGGCCGAAAAGTAGGTGAAGATGGAAAAGAAATTGACGCGTGTGGTAAAAAAAAAAAAAAAAAAAGTAGGATATCAAAGCAAAGGTCGTTTTCATAAATGTTTTGATCTGAAATTCCGTACCACGGATTCACAACAGGGTTTTGCAATGGGTTGCTTAGACGGCTGAATATTCAATTATGATGCTAATGATAATTCGCATCTCCAACCTAAAGTTATTACAATACCACTAGAGTGCCATTTCACAATAAAATAGTTGTCATTATAACCCCTATGAAGCCGATGACTCGAAATTTCACAAGGAAAGGAGAGCTGGTAGCATGTGTGGTTGCCATTTCGAGCAGAAACCCAAGGAGTGAGGCAACGACAAGCAGCGCCACTTGGTAGGAATGAAATAGTGAAGTAACTTGAATACTGACGGTAATTTCTCTGAGGGTAGACGAATATTATTATATACACAACTCCATTCTTATAGTTCACAGCATTTCAAAAGAGATTAAAAGTACAACTATAAACTTAATGACGATTTAAAATAATAATAATAATAATACACACAATAATAACACAAATAATCAATAATTATAAACTTACGGGTGATTTAAAAATAATAATAATAATAATTATTATTTATTATTATTACTAAATCGCCAAACAATAACACTCCAACTGATAATATGACACTGAAGAGCAGTATGGCGCAAATTGTTTATAGGTAAAAATGTCTATATATCAACAAAACAGATATTTTATTTTACTCAATGGAGACGAAGGTGCAGTACAATACACCTCCCTACCGTTCCACCCTACCATGCTCATACACAGTCCAGTATTGAGGTAAATGCATTGACATGCTTCATCTTCATAATATGCACTCAATGCGTAGCCCACGGAGTATTCCCACGCCGGTTCTGCCCACGCAAACATCATTTGGTGTAGCATCTGTTTACACAGCGTATGTGCCGCTGATGACTGACCATTCGTGTTCGAGTGAGCATAAAAAAGAGTCATGCTTGTTTTTATGATTTCAAACGGCAGATGCCAACGGATCGTAAAACTTGTGGTGTTTGATCGTGAGTGATTAGTATGTACTGATGTAGTGACAAATGCCGCAGGTTTAAGAAACGTATAACACATACTATTTCTGCATATATATCTAGATACACAAATTATATATAGTATATATATTTATATATATATATTTATATTATATATTTATATTATATATTTATATTATATTTTATATTATATATTTATATATATATTTATATATTTATATATATATATATATATATATATATATATATATATATATATATATATAAACATAAAGATATATATATATGTATATAATCGGACGTATATACAAACACAAAGATGTACTGTATGTATGTATGTATGTATATATATATATATATATATATATATATATATATATATATATATATATATATATATATATATATGAAATCGGCATTGATCAACTTTGCTGTTATAACGAAGTGTTTCCCTTATGTATTCATCGAAACAAACAGGATGTAAGCAAACAGTTATGAACTATATTCACAACCAAACTAAGTGAACGTTTGCAGGTTATGTGCGCTCTTGCTTGAATATCTAGACAGCAAATGAACTTTTAGATTTTACACACACACACACACACACATATATATATATATATATATATATATATATATATATATATATATATTTATATATATATATATATATATATATATATATATATATATATATATACATATATACACACGTGCAGTGCGTGCGCGCCCCCGCATATATTGCATAACCACATAAAAACAGCACTCACTTTTCGTTACATCAAGCTAGTTATCATAATGCTAATAAAGCCTTAGTACTTCATTTTGTTTACCAGCCATATACAGAGTATTTTATCATTTCTCCAGTTGTCAATAAGTAGTAGCATTCGTCAATCCACGTCGTACTTTGAAGAAAGTCAACTTGTTATTACTCCAATACAAAGTATACCCAAAAATGTTGAAATGGGCAAGCAAGTGAAATGACGCCGTGTGTCCTCGCTTATGTAGTCCAAATAAATCATCCGTAACATGCCATCGACCGCCTCTCTTTGGTTCAATGAGGTAGATGCCACCACAGCGCCTTCTAGCCTATGCTTGCGGTACCCGATGACGCAAAGGATGACGTCACTATCATCATCGGCAGCAGCAGCCTTTGATTGATCGGTCATCACGATGTTTTTGTTTATGAAATACCGATTCCATTCACAGCATTAAGATATGATGCGACACGACACGTTAGCAAAGGAACGATTTCGAAGAGACACTTAAGACGAAGAGGAATGGCTCGAGGTTCGAGAGAGAGAGAGAGAGAGAGAGAGAGAGAGAGAGAGAGAGAGAGAGAGAGAGAGAGAGAGAGAGAGAATCCCAATACAAACAACGGTATAATACCTGATCGGCAATATTGTAATTTATACAGTCCGCAATGTACATGGTGTACTGTATATCAATAAAAGAAAGCAAAGATATACAATTGGCTTTATACAATGTGTATAGCAACATACATACATACATAATATTCATATATACATACAAATATATATACATATATAATACACACACATTTTATATATATATATATATATATATATAGTATGCAATATGTACGTTAAAGTAGTGGCCAACGTTATTATGGTGAGAAGAGAACAGAATTTTTGTTGTCAAAAATTTCGTGGAGCGACCCCAGAAAACCTCTCATATCGCATTTAATATGAATTTTAGGTATATAGTTATGGTGTACATGTAAATGTATAATTTATTCATTTTCTCTCATTGTAAACTTACATGTTCATTATAAAATTCTTAAAATACATAAAAATAAGCATTAATAAATTATGAAACTACCTTACATCATCTGAGTTTCAGCCCTTTTTTCTTTTTTTATTTCAGGAGTGCCCCTGGCCGGCTGCTTTACGTCCGCGACGATGATACGAGGCGGGGGCAGCCGGGTCCCACCCATGGAACCCGCCCCCGGGCCCGCCCACGCCCACCGTCTCCTGCGCCCTCGATGATCAGCGGGGAAAATGGCACATCTACAGCCAATCCCGCCAATCATCACGACCAGTCGTCCGCCCTGCGAAAGAGGAAGCGGCTCAGCCAAGTTGTGCTGGAGCTGACCTCGCAGGCCGTACGACGCCCCCCAGACGACAAGCCCATAAACAACAACAGCCCCCAGGACAACTCCTCCCAGGACAAGAACCCGGACCCTGTGCCTTCACCGGCACAACCGGAAAAAAGACCCATGTTCAGCAGACAGCCTGAAGATGTACCCCAAGGTCCTGGCCAGGACCAAGGGGAAGACCCAGGAAGAAGTCCTGGTCTTAGTCCTGGCCTTAGCCCTGGAATTAGCCCAGTGCCTGGTCACAGTCCAGTACCTGGTCACAGCCCTGTGCCTGGTCACAGCCCAGTCCCTGGTCACAGTCCTAGTCTCAGCCAGGGTCTTAGCCCTGGTCTCAGCCCAAGAGTTACAGTCCAGGATGAAACAGGCCAGGAAGCCATGAAAGTAGACACACCACCCTCACCTAAAGAAGTACCAGGAGAGGCAGGAGGTACCAGTCCTCTGCCTGATCCACAACAACAACGGTCTCCAGGTGTCATACAGGTCCACAGATCAGGTGAGGGTAGTAGTAGCAGCAGTAGCACAAGTAGCAGCTGTGGCAGTGGTGGCACAGCCAGATCACCTCGTGCAGTCCAAAGTGATGTCTTTAGGTTTGATTCTTTGGATCGTGAGAGGTATTTGTGCAGAGCCATTAGTGAAGAAGATGAAGAAGTTTTTTCCCCAGGACCTCCAGCTCATTCACCGCATGCACGTGACTCACCAGCTCTTGCCAGGGTTAACTCTGATTCTCCTAAGTTATCTTTCAGTCCACTGAGAATCAAAGATCCAAGTATTGATGAAGAAGATCTTGATTTGGATACTAAACCACCATCATCCGCATCCTCTCTGGCATCCAGTGAGGCACCCTCATCTGGTGGAGTTATTCGTGGTATCTTGCCTAAGTTTAGTGTAGTTTGTAGTGAATCTGGTGAACCTATAACACACTACCCACCATGTTCTTGTCACCATTGCACAATGTCAGCACGAGACCCTCACCGCCTTGGGCCATCAGCTGGTTTATCACATTCACCCATTTCACCCCTCACACCAACCTCCCCTCATACACCAATTTCACCATCTCCTGGTCATAATGTAGAGCACTACTTTCCACCTACTGTCTACCTCCCAGACCTATATCGACGACGCTCTCATTCAGACTCTGATTTGCAATTATGGTTTGATCATAAAGGAGCTACTGCTAGCAGTAGCAGTAGCAGCCACAGTGGGGCTGGTCCCTCAGGAGAGCAGCCATCAACACGAGGCTCTGTTTTACGTCATGGAAGACCCATCCCTCAACCCCTTTACCTTCCCCGCAAAGGCGGTTCCCTAGAATCCGATATATCATCTCCCCAAGACTCTCCCTTGGATCTCTCAGTAAAAACAACAGGGAGTATGAAAACTGGGAGTACCTCTAGTACAGACAGTCTGGTACTTCCAGGCACAATATCACTTTCTTCTCCTCATTCTCCAATGTTAGCAGCCCCTAAGGATACCCCTCCACCCCCCAGATCACCAGGAGCTCCAGATCACCATCGACCAGCATCCCATTACCCATCTGTACCTGTAGTTAAAGGTGATGTTGCTTCCCACAGCACAAAAGACAGTGTAGCACTGCGATATCACCTAGAAGTATCTCCAGTAGTAGAAGAGATGCCACCAGGAGCAGATGTGGCATTTGTTTGTCCTGTATGTGGTCAGATGTTCTCCCTCCATGACCGTTTGGCAAAGCACATGGCATCCCGG
The DNA here is from genome assembly GCF_040412425.1 of Macrobrachium rosenbergii. NCBI lineage: Eukaryota > Metazoa > Arthropoda > Malacostraca > Decapoda > Palaemonidae > Macrobrachium > Macrobrachium rosenbergii. The sequence goes on along the minus strand of NC_089763.1, from coordinate 16,438,540 downwards.
CACAAAAACAAACAGTTAGACACCACAAGTAAGACATACATGTGTGACATATGTAAACGTTCATTTGCACGTTCGGATATGTTGACACGCCACATGAGACTTCATACTGGACACAAACCATATACCTGCCGCGTTTGTGGACAGGTTTTCTCCCGTTCTGATCATCTATCTACTCATCAGCGAACACACACAGGTGAAAAACCTTACAAATGTCCCCAATGTCCATATGCAGCATGTCGTCGGGATATGATAACAAGACACATGCGTACACATGCCAGGTATGAGTTACACGAGTCATCATCAATGGAGGAAGGTGGTGAGGTTGCCAGACCAAATCTACCTGTTCGCTCCTTATCAGAAGAACATCCTGCTCCAAGTCCCTTGTTAGACTTACCTGGATTACCAGGTTCTCAGCCCCGTACACCTCAAGGGTCTCCATTACCACTTTCCCCAGGTCCTCATGCAGTCAGTGCAGGAGCAGCACAAAAACAATCACTGGGACCCCCACCTCTGGGAACAGGACCTCCACTGCAAGGTTTAACAGGAATGGGGGTAGGAGGAACCAATCTAATGGGAAGACTGCAACAGCAGCCACAACGTCCCAGGAAGCAAGAAGAAGATTGAGAGGACTCTCATGACAAGTCTGGTTCATGTTTTTTGCCTCGCTGAGGTTTGTCTCTGGCTGGAGGTCGTCCCTCCTTGGCATGGAGGCAGTTGGAGGCTAGAGGCCTGCTTGGTCTTCTGGCGTTATTTGTGTGGCGGAAGCAGCCCGCCGTGCCCACTCTGGCCATGACCAACTTATCGCCTGGTGCGATTTAGGTTTGGTCTGTCCCTGTTGTCTGTCTCCGGCTGTTCAATGCAGTACTGCCTGGCCCTGCTCCGTCTCTATGATATACCAAGAACGGGGATTTGTTCTTTCCCACTTGGGAGTGGCGGGACAGGGCCAGGCAGCAACGTGTTGATGTCAGCACGTGGGTGTCTCAGTGTCAGTGGTCACGTGTTGTGTCGTGTGTGTGCCGCATGCGGCATCTCGGGCGGCGGGTCTGCCAGAGTTTTCGCCCACTTTAGGGGAGGGAGCATACCCTCCCGACTAGAGCAGCTCTGTTTGAGGTGTTAGAAGAGGCAGTTTTAAGCTGTTGCTCTATACCCCTCCCCACAATCACTTCCCAAGTCTCTTGGTGTGAAGGTGTTTGCTGGCTGTGGTACTCAAGGGCCCTGGTGTGCCTTTTCAGGGGACCGAGACCATTCAGGGGGGAAATTCTCTACAGTTAAATAAACGGCACGAGAGGTGTATCACTGTACCTGTTAATTTAATGAGATAGATATATTATATAATTATAAGGTGAAAACCCCAGGCTACCAGGGTACCCAGTGTCACAATTAAGAATGATCCATAGTAAGGCTCAACAGGCACATTTTTAGCACTTGAAAGTCCTTTGATTCCAGCTGCTGGCTGCGAGTTTTTAAAAAGGCTCTGCTAGTAATCAGTAAAAGCTAACATTGGTTACTAAGGGCTCTAAATCTGAGAACTGCAAGTCCTGTGAGTTTAAACTATAGCTATTGTGTGGAGATACAAATGTACTCGGGTATTAAGTCCTTTGTATTATCAAGCGTTGGTCATGTTAATCTCATGTTTATACATAACACCTTTGTTCCTTTTGTTTTCAAATCTGATGTGGTAAACTCTGCTGATCTGTGGTGACTTCAGCTGTACTGTTGAGACTCAAGCTGTGCTGTAGCAATTTAGGCTTTGTTGTGGTCACTTCTGAATTACTTTGGCAATCTAAGCTGAGCTGAGATGGTCAGAGATATGCTTTGGTGACTCTGACTAGGCTAAAATGACATTAGTTATGCCATGGTGACCTATGCTGGGCTTTTATGACCTTAGCTATGCTGTGGTCAACCAAGCTAAGCTGTGGTGACGTCAAGTTATGCCATTTTTCTAGTAGTGTCTTCGAAGTCAGATATTCACCAGGAATATTTTGATGTCTTGATTTTCGTTTACAAACTGTATGACTGTTGGTAGAGGAGTCACAAATACTCATGCAACCTGGTCGCTTTGGGCTACAGGCCACTGAACACACACTGCAGAATTTTATTTTATTGGCTATACATTTTAAATGGGTCCCCTAGTAGTATTTTTGAATGGACTCCCAGAAATTCACCTCTTAAGCACCTGAACTATATGAGACCTAATTGTGATTATGTATTTATTTAAGAAAAAAGTGCTCACTTTTTTTTTGTTTCATATGAAACTTTGTAGAGTTTATGAATCATTATTTCTATCATATGATGATTGACTATATACGGCAACTATATGTAGCAAAGCAAAACATTCTGTCTCGACAAGTTTTATTTCATACATAGCTTTTAAAATATGTTTCTAAATATGTTAGTTACCAAGTAACAATGGTTTATGTCACATGAAGTAGCTATTGGCTCATATAATTGTTTACCTCTTATAGCTAAAGTGATCTTGAATCTAAACCAGACTAAGTATATTACTCCTGTTTTAAGTTTTATTTCACTTTTTTTTTGTGTAAGAAAACAAGAATGTAAATTGTTATGAGATGTTCTAATCAATAGGTTGTAATTCCCCCAAAAAACTCCTTATGTGCCAAACTCATGGCCAGTTTGCTGTCTGCCTACAACAGTGCTTAACGATCATTAGATAGTTCACTATTTAAGGCTTGTTTTTTATGTGTGTTGTGAGATGGGACTGTCGGAGGCGAGCTCGCAGTTTACTCTTGACGTGTAATTTCCTTCTCTCACCAGAGTCTTCTTTTTTGTATATGGATAAGAAAGCTTTTATAAATATTTCTCCATAATTTTGTAGGTATCGGATTTTTAAGCATATTTTTATTGTAAGACTATTTATGTTGACCTGTATATATATATTTACTATAATTATCATCATCATCTTTATTTTCATTATTATTAATTTCATTATTATTATTATTATTGTAATTATTATTAATTTAACACGCAAACACTCCTGAAAAAAGACACGGACTCTTGTCAGCCATGGAAGACAGTGATGAAAAGAGTTGATGAATCTTCGGCCGACACTGATAAAATTAATATGGTATGTAACAGTCGACCGAAAGAGAATGAGTTGGTTCACACTGCCTTCATCTTATAGTGGTTGGGTTGATTGGGTTACAGAAATAAGTCAAATGTAAACTACCCTAAATTCGGACTGAATTCCAATAAAAAAAATATTGTGATTCAGCGGCCATGAATTTCCTTGAAAGTGGAATAAATATAGGACTGAAATTCGTGAATTTTGACTTTTGATGTTATCCATAACTCCATCAACCAAAATGTACTCCATATTGTGATAGCTGTTACAACACTGGTCAAAACTGCTTATATTGTAAGAATGATTTTCTCTCCCTATGTAATTTCACCTTAATGTGTAATGTTCTTAACTATTTTTTCCTTTATTTTATATTATTTTAGTCGACAAGACTTCCAATTTTATGTCACAGTGAATGACAGTGAACCATTTGTAGTCACGTACAACAGCTTTATACATTTTACAAAGATTATTTTCATCTTTATACCCCACCCAGAACTCCTATTCCCCAGTCCAACGTTAGCCCGGTTATCCTATAAAAAAAGATAAAAAGTAAAAAAAAAAGAAAAAATGGGATATAAATGCACGACGTCCATTAACGGGGCTTGCCATGCGAATGATGCATGCGAAAACAATTACATAAAAAAATAAGGTTACGTTCTCTGCTAAGATGGCTTTAAAATCGCTGGATATTCTAGATCACTCATTGAAACGAAGACAGTGTCAGCTACACACACACAAAAAAAGAAAAAAATTCTGTCGATTAAGACTGACTGATGAGGTAACAAAGCCACGATTTTCATGTTTTTGTTTTATTTTATTAAAAAAAATCCTTATCAGTACATTCACACCTTAAGTTTTCTTTCCAAGGAACGCAACCATTATTAGCCTCAATCAGTCAATACAAGAGCCCACATGCGAGCAAGGACTGCATTTGTGTCTCAGTACAATGTAATAAACAACCTCTAACCGGTGAACAGACGTAGGGATACGATAGATGTTTTCTTTAAGTATACTGTACTTGCCTTTCTTTTGTGTCGAAAACAAAAAAAAAACGAGAGAGAATGACAATGTCGAAAAAGTGAAAGACTGAGGATGAATCCCCTTTGCCTCTGAGAAGAGAATCGTCATTTCAGAATCAGTGTCTCACCCCTTTTGTCTCTACTTTCTTTCATATACTTAGGTAATATTTCAATGAGTGTTTGTTTGTGTGTATATGTATGTGCAAATATATAAATATATAATGCACATACGTAGATACACGAATGCGTGAATCGATAAGTATTGTATTGTGATCTAATTTAACTGAGGTATGATGAACCATATTCCTATCAATGATATGCTTGCTAACTGTGATTTGATAACACTACTAGAGAATCACTGAATCTAATTCCTGCTCAAAACGTAGTAGCTTTATTAGAGAGAGAGAGAGAGAGAGAGAGAGAGAGAGAGAGAGAGAGAGAGAGAGAGAGAGAGAGAGAGAGAGAGAGAAACTTTAAACAAAGGGTTGTCATCCAAAGTCATCTAAACTCTTCAATCTTATATATATTCTTTTAATAAGTGGGTAAACCTTGGAGAAGAATGAAGGCTGCCAATCAAACGGCCTGTCCTATTACATGACTGATTACTGAATGAGAGCTAACTAGCGGCGCGATAAATAAGATGTCTGAATGGAGAGTTTGCAATACTGCCATACACTGTTTTATTCGTTTGCCATTGGTATGATTTTGTGAATGGTTGTACACACTCGCCTATGTGCAAATTTTGACAAAATACGATTTCATTTTGTAATTCCCTTGTAAAGTTTTGCTATAGCTCTCTGCCACATTGCCTACCTTAGAATTAACTGTGGAATAACGTGAATGTCTTTCTTATTAGATGTCAAGAGTCGTAATTTTAAGACCGAGTACACGCTAAGGCCGAGGGGTATCGAAAAGGGGAACCGTCAGACGATTTTCAATCTACGTACAGTCTCGCCCAAGATAAAGGGATCAAGAGATGCTTTGTCCCTTGAAAATGGTCAGCACAAGGCATCCAAACCGACTGACGTTCGCAGGACTTATTCTGAAAGCAAACGAACGCGTGGTAAACAGGTGGAATTTGCTTTGAAAAACCTGTAAATCACTAAACGCAACGCAGCGTCCTCCAAATATTTTTAAATAAAGAAATGGTAATAACGATGCAAAAACTGACGCCAGTACATAACGAACGAACGAGCAGGCGTTCTCTAAGAAAGACGAATGAACGTCCTTAACCCCAAGAAATCATACGGCAGTCCCCCCACCCCGCAAACCACTCCTCCAAAGACCACCAACCCCTCAAATACCACCCCGAATAAATAGCAGAGGTAGCATCCGCATCAGCGCCAGTAGCAATCAGTGTCGGCATATGATTTAATCGCCCGAAGTCATTCGTTACTGTTAAACAAAAATAGAAAATTGCAATGGAGAAAAGGACGTAAAGGTTGCGAGATTTTTCAGGGATTTCGTTGCTGCTACAGATATCATTAGATGGAAATGGAAACATAGTGTAATAAGTGCCGTTATAAGAAAAAAATTGAATGATTGATAAAACAGTCGAACCATGAATCTTGTTTTCGTGTATGATTGAGCTAACGATAAAGATCAGGATTATGTAATAGCAACAGCATTCACGATCTTCACCTCTCGTTTTAAGAAGGCCATCACTGAAAAAATTGGGAAAAATAAATGGATCTTTCCCTTCCCTGAATTTTAAAAATTTGAAAAAAACTTGGCATTGAATTTAACATTTCGCAGACATAAAGGCCGAGAAAGAAAACTGATAAACTGATTTGTCATCAGGACAGTAGAGTCGATTTCCTGAACGTTATGAAATGTATTACAAAATAAATAGGAAAAATAATGGTAAATGTCAATAATAAATATAAGTACAATTTCTAGAATCTTCAAAGATAGAAAATTAAACAGAAACCAGATTATTAGATGCAATATTTTTTTTAATCTTAAATCTATAAAGAGCTTTCAAAACTTAAGAATATGTATAAAACATAGCATTCAGAATTTAATCGATCCGATACTTGTAAATATATGAATATATAACAAAAATATATATAAACATAACTACGTATAATTTTTCGTTGCATTTCCCAAACGCCAAAATTCGTCATTTGAAACGCCTTACGATAGGCCCGTCCCGTAGCGGTATTTTTGAAAACCTAGCCAGACAGGACTTGATTCTTTATTCATCAACAACACTAATTTCTACTTCGTGATCATTTAGTGTTCATTATTACTTAGCAAGATAGTTCAGAAGAGTGGTGCCACCCGCCACCAGATGCGCGAAAGGGGTTTAGATTCAGAGAAGTTCTCTAAAACTGATTTCTATTGCATAAACCCCTAAAATATCCATATGAAGAATGATTACGCACCATATTATCTTTCTAAAAAGTTTCAATGAATTTTTTGCGACATTGCTACCACAATGAGGAGGTTCCTGGATATTCAATCTTGACATAATTCTGTGTTTGCATAAATTCAAGTCCAGTGGTTAAGGATTTCAAAATAACTGCTATACGACCTGCATCCGCACCATAAGAAGTGTATTTACAGTCGGTTCACATGCTTTTATTTGCCAAGATTCCCTAAAAACAAAAACTACGAGACACAAAGGGGAGGTCGCAAATCTATTTTTGTTTTTCTTCACCACCCGATATCTGCTCTTCAAAGGCCAATCGTGAGGTTTCTTATTTCCTCATTTTTTTTTCTCGAAGTATGCTTCTATTTAAGACTGTTTTTGGATAAACAGCGACAGTGTACATTTTTGCTCTTGGACGAAACTTAAAAAGGCGCTATAAGATAAGAATTCTTACTAGTAAAGCAGTTTTTGGGTGCAAGAGGGATCCCAGGTTGTAATGGACAAGCAAATTATCAAGTAACGACCAGATGGAAATGAGTTCAAACCAGAGACATTAAGGAAACCCACGGTGGCAGCGTCCTAAGTGAAAACAAAACCACAATTCCTGGTAATTCATGTTGATTAGGAAAAACCACAATTGGCAATGTCGATATAACCTGGAATCTCAGATGGGATAAACACCCACCCCTTACCAACCCATCCCAAGCCCTCCTCCATTCAAGTAAACCTATTTTTCCAAAAAAATATAAAAAAATAAATAGTAGGAGTAAAATATATATACATAAATATATATACATTTATATATACATATAAAATAAGCAGTGTTAATTCTGCCCACTACAGGGCATTACCCCTCCCGCCCGTCACCCCTTAAATAAAAATTTTAAACCCTCCCCCCCCCCTGCTCATACCAAAGAAGGAGATTCCCGCCGCTATCATTGCTGTAAATGTTGCATTTTTGAGTAGTTATTGTTTACCCCACCACCACCCCTGGGATAAATGAATAACAATGGAAAATTCTAATTAAATGAAAAGGGGGACTAGATATTCTCTGGTTCCCCCCTACCCTCCCAACCCCCCAAGCTCTTCCTGATCCAACTTCAACCAATACCCTGCCAAACAAATCAACGCTTCTCCGCTTCCGGTTTAAAATGGAGATATGCAAAACAAAGGTCGCCTTGACGCAAAAAAAAATGCAATGGTAAATAATCTTTGACGTATCTTGAAACATGAACGTTTGTACTGACTTTTCTTTATTTTGACTTCAGAAACGTAATTCGCTTTGCGTCAGTGAAACAAGTCGTGTTGTATGTGCTCTGAAGACATTTTCAGCTGTATAATTTTGGGTTATGAAAATCTTCCCTACCAGCAGCGGTATTAATTCTGGACTCTGAAAATCTTCCCTACGAAAATCTACGAGTCATTTTCGTTTTCGAAAGAAATGACTCAAGATGACTTTCTCGTTAAATGAAGTACAATTTGGTTCGTTACCTTACGTTCGGTCATGTTCCCGTTGTCTAGAAAATCCTAATATATATACACATCTATATCTATGCACAACTGTACTTTGCATGCTAGTTTTTCAAAGTGTGTGCGTGTGTGTATGTATATATATATATATATATATATATGGTATATATATATATATATATATATATATATATATATATGTTAATACAAACTAATGAGGAGAAAAACAGTTGGAGGTTGCAAGCAGTCTTTCTGATTATAATCCTTGAGTCTGTTAAGAAAGGACTATAAGCTGAAAGACCTTGCAGCACTCCATTGTTTCTCTTCCTTCAAGTTGATATTGTCTTTATTTATATATTCATCATGTCATATTTTCGTGACATAGTTATATATATATATATATATATATATATATATATATATATATATATATATAATATATATATATATATATATATATATATAAATATATATATATATATATATATATATACATAGATATATATATATCTGTTATATATATAATATAATACAAACTAAACTGTTTGTATGTATATACACGCATACATGCATAAACTTGTGTGTGCATAAATATAACGACATATATTAAACTTTTGATTTCATGTGAAATTAGCAACTTCTGTAAAGGCCATTCTAGAACAAGGAGCCAAAAGATCTTCAAGCAAACTTTCTTTTATGAAATCATTTATTTCTACTTCTTGTGTGTCTATCGATCAAACGTTTCACTGATACTTAGTCCTTAGATCACTTGCTGAAAAAACTGGGTTGTCGAGAGATATGAGACCAAATTTATATATATTGGTATATATACATATATATATATATATATATATATATATATATATATATATATATATATATATATATATATATATATATATAATTCAGTTGGTTTACCTCAACATCACTAGCACACCTTAATAATAAAGAAAATTCACGATAAATTAGTACGCACACACACACGGTGCACACGAATACACGGCGTATACACATCCGTGTACGCATACTCTGTTGGATATTCCAATTCCCTTCCGACACAGCATCAGTATCTTTTGAGGACACGTTGCATTCTTACCGAAAAGATTTTCAAGAGAGGCTGGCGCACACTTTCTCTCGAATCGTTCGACAACTTAGCAAGACTGTTCGTTATATCTATCGTCAGCTGCTAAGCGGGTTCTTCATGGCTCGTTTAGCTTTGTTTTGAAGAAAGTATTGCAGAGCAAGAAAAGGTTGAGCTTTTTTCCTTGAAGAATTCACGCCTCCGTTATGATAAACCTACGTTAACTGGGCGCGATAACTCGAGTAGTGGTTTCACATTAATAATGATAATACTTCATGGTAATTAAATTTCACGGACCAACAGAAAGGGGCGTCTTCAAATTTTAAATCACGATAGTAACATGTGTATCGGAAACATAAACAAGAAGGGCATTGTTTTCAAATATGATTGTATTTTCGATAACTGGGCCTTGACTTGACAGGCACAGGATTGGCCTTCGCTTTCAATGTTTTTGCAAAAAATTTCGAAAAAAAAAATGAGAACAGGTAAAATCTCAGGCAATTTTTAAAAAGCTTATCCCTTCCCATTTCCGGGGAAAGGGACTACAGTACCATTCATTATAAAACAACTTGGGTACAGAAAAAACATGGCAACATTGGCAGAGATCTATCCTAGATAAGAAGAACGATTCCTTTCTTTTTCAAAGAGCTAAGATTTAAGATGATACACAAAGACCTACATAAAACAAAGTATTAATTTAGCCTGACTCTCGCTTAGCATAACCCCATCTCCATTTGGAAAGACCTAAGATGGTCCCAGGTTCAATTCCGAGCTAAACCGGTCCTTATGGCGAGAGAACACTAAACCCATAAATCCTTGGAAAGAAAAATAATGAACGTTCCGCTTCTTCTCAGCCAGTATGTTTCATTACCTAATATTACCAATATTAGCTGTGGCCAAAACAGTAACGTGTGTGAATAAATGATTGTAAACCAATTAATGTAAGCTACTGTAAACTCTTATAAACTCTTAGTAAAGCAGCACAAGTGGTTTGTAGAGAAATCAAACTGACGCTTAATCCAAACAACACTCTTTATTTTCTTTTTAAAAACACTCTTGGTCATCCTTGTAAAAAACAGCAGATATAACAACAACAACAACTGTAGAAGTAGTCAAATCTGTGTTTTCAGGGCGTCTTTCATTCTTTATTTTAGATATGAAATATAATTTTGTATTTTCTTCAGGAAGGTATAGTATATTTGTTTACATCTACGTGAATGAATGCTTGTTGTCATTTTTTTTAACCCAAGAATTAAAAGTTGGTTGAATACTCAGTATACAGTATGTTACCAATTTTTTAAAGAACATATATCTGTCCGGCCCCGTGAAGTCTGGGAGCGCCGTAACTTCTCAGACAACGCAAGACTGAATTGTACAATATTTTTGTGTGAAGTGTACGACAGTTAGTCAAAGAACTTGACCCTGACCCTCTCTGAAACCCCCTTTAATAAAGCGTTGGAATGTCTGAGGTACGACGCTGCCATATTTCACGGGGCTCTTTTTTTATTGGTATGGTATTAATACACGTTGTTCTACCATTATGGCTGTTTATTACTACCATTTGTACTTATAAATTATTTGTGTGGTGATATTCTCACACCTCATCATGTTTACAAAACAATTTAAGTACACTTGCATTTACCTTGTAATCTCGGTACTGTGACACCGTGTGGAGTCCGTTTGACGGTCACTGACTGCCCAGCGCGCGTGAGTGACCTGGCTTCAAACGTTCACTACTGAAGAGACGTGGAAGGCAGTTTTTCAGGACCCCCATTCATTCACTCATTCATTCAATGCATTTCGTCACATAATCGAAGAAAATTATAACTGGTGCCTAACACGTATACATTCGTCAGGCTTTGTCATGGCCTCAAGTATGGAGAGAGAGATCATACAAGATGTTGAGGGGGTTCCATTTACGTCAACATAAAATCTACAACGATTAAATGTCACTAGGGATATATAAATACATACTTGTGACCTTAGTTCTTTTTATATCGTTCTAGAAGGAAATTTAATTCACCCCATCTCCCCCCACAACATGAGAAATGAACTTCTTAACACCTCAAAAACTGCCTTTTCAAGTCCATGTTCTTGCTCAACGTGCGACAATGCTGTCTGGACCATAAATTCGTGAGTGGAAGAATATGTCCGTCAACAATGTGCTAAAAATGCTGTGTCAGATCCATAGTGACTGGAAAAAAATGACTGTCTTCAGATCGTTGTGTAACTGTCAAATACAGTTTTTGTATTCAATAAGAAATAAGCAATTTGTAGACCCATGGATAATGTCAAAGAATTGTGAACATTTATGTAAAAACAGCATTGGTCCAAATGGCATTTATTGCTACCAAGTGTTTTCACTGAACACAAATCATAGTCGCGTGGCGATCGTGGATATGGGAAGACCACTGCCTTTACCTTTACGTTTTCAGAAGTGACTCATTTCCTCTACAAGACATTTTGGCATACTGTAACCTAAGAGTACACAATGCATCGCCGTTTTAAAAAAAGACGCAAACTAAAAAAAAATATTTATAAAAAACACTTACATTCTCGTGAATTTATAGAAAAAAAGTCAACACAGCCAAATCCTATTAGTATATGGAGCGAAATTCAGAAAGTTTTCAGCCAAGATTAACGTGTTTTCTTGACTTTCATAAGAAGCTTCCCACGTCCATCCGTCGCCGGCTAAACTCCGTACTTACTACCCTGTTTCGCGCGTCAAAAAAAAATTTATCACTACTCTATAGAGCTTCGAATAGTTCCAAATATATTTTGAATAAAACATGGAATTTTTGTCACAGCTGTCGTTTTAATCCTGCCTTATTTTCTCCAAGAGTAACCTGTAAAATAAAAAGGGATGAAAACCTAATTATAGATGAACAATAAAATGCAAGATAAAGGAATCAATAGTGAATCTTATGTGTCGAAAAATGCTCAATCAAATATATTCCAATAAAACTGCGATCCTGAGCATAATTAAAATCAGGCCATAAATGAACCATGAAAAGGAGTATGATGGAAATAAAAATAAAAGTTATGAAATGTATGTTATTATGTATACAAATGTCGCAGACAAAAAATATTGGATCTCTTTGATAAATATCGGTTCGCCTGGTGAAGAAGTTTGAAAAATTACCAAAAAAAATATCAATAACAACATTGCAATTTCGATAACATGAGCCAATAAGAAGAAATAAAAATTTCAGATATATAATTATAATTAAAGCTACTCTCACAATTTCCAGAATTATGAGTTAAGAAATAATAGAAAAATAATAAATATGAATACTTATGAACTGAAATTTAATCACGCATTTAAGGATTAAGGAAATACTGAACATAAACAGTTTTTATGGAGTCATTAACATTTATAATGAAGAATGTAAAAAAATAACTGCTGCACATGAGGATGTGGACGAAGTCATTAACGATTTTTACTGACGAAGGTTTAAATAAATACAGAGGAGTAGTTATAAATAAACACTACGAAAAATTATCCAAGATGACAACAATGGTAAGGATAAGATGACAACAATGGTAAGGATAAGATGACAACAATGGTAAGAAATAAATCCTTGTCAAAAATTTCCAGGTTATTCAAGATACTGAGTAAAAGTAAGTAAAAGTAAGAAAAATCATGAACGGTAAATATCCCGCAAGTAAAAAGGCATTGAAAACCTAAGTATAAAAGTATTGAACGATGTTAATAATTCCAAAGAAATTGCCAAATAGGCATGGAGAGAGAGAGAGAGAGAGAGAGAGAGAGAGAGAGAGAGAGAGAGAGAGAGAGAGAGAGAGAGAGAGAAGTACATATAAAGAATACGAATAAATTACTCCAGAATAAAGCAAAGCAAAACTAAACTGGAAAACATGAAGTCATTACTGGATGGAGAAAGATGCAATAAGTTCTAATCTACTAAGCTATGAATATTTGTGTATTCATGCTCATCCAATCATTCCTATGGCATGACACTTTAATTAGCTCAACACTTACATCGTATAAAATATATTTTTATTTCTAATACTATATTACATTATAAATTTTACAAAAAAAGTACCTGAAGGTTGAGAACCTAATATGGTTGAAAGTCTGGAACTGCCGAAATGCACTGTTTTACATTTACCCAGTTTATAAAGATGTTTTGCCTTTTTATCTAACATATACTACCAAAGTGACGTGCACAAAAAACGAAAAAACTGAATATGTGCGTTTACCTCTAAAAATAAATATAATTACATACCAAGCAGGTGCAAACATAACAAATACACAAGTGACCATTAGCTGTCGTTGTGTCTGTGTGGAATCAGTGGACCACATTTCGTGGTGTGTGTGTGTGTGTGTGTGTGACGAGAGAGAGAGGAGAGAGAGAGAGAGAGAGAGAGAGAGAGAGAGAGAGAGAGAGAGAGAGAGAGAGAGAGAGAGAATACTCTAAAGCATTCAGAGACCAACGAACTTTAGTTTTTAAAAATCGCAGCTAACCATATACAACTTATAATTAGATGATTGCAAACATTTAAATTAACGGTACTCTAAAACGATGAAAATGAACACGGAGTTATGAGTAAACTAATGATTTCGAAAAACGTAACCAAGACGACTAAATTTGACCATGTGAACACGTAATACAAGCTTCGGTATCAAAAAAGATCGACAGGTACATGGTTAGAGCGATGGAATGAGAGGGAGAATTATTTTAACCGAGTTTTGTTTCTATCAAGAGTCTGTTCTGGAATTAATGGCTTTATAAGTCCAACCATAATTTTGGTTATTTACTGAATACACTACAGAAAGCTGGATAGAGAATGGTACAGTATACTCTCTCTCTGCTTGATTATATTTTTATCACAGCATAACTTCATTAATTTTATCTAGTCTCCTAGCCATCAATAGTAGTCCACAACATTACGGACTAAATGACAGGATGCCACAATGGCTATAAAATATTCCCTAACTCTTTCCGTTCCAAAATTTCATGCCATCTACCGTACGTGATTCTAGATTCAGTCTACCTGGCTGTAGGTTGAACGTGCTTCCAAATTCATTCGTGTTATCTGTTGAACGTTCTTCCAGATTTAATACACCTGACAGCTGAACATGCCTCCTACCGAGCCGTCAAACTGTAGGCTAACCGTTCTTCAAAATTCAGCCAGTCTTTCCGAACACGATCAGTAACTGGTTTAACAGGCTTCCACACTAAATCAAATAACTGGTTTACCGTGCTTCCAGACTCGATCATAAAGCTGGTTTAACATGCTCCCAGACTCAATCAAATAGCTGATTTAACGAGCTTCCACACTCAATCATATAGCTGGTATAATGTGCTTTCAAACTCATTCAAATAGCTGGTTTAACGTGCTTATAAACTCAATTAAATAGCTGGTTTAACACGCTTCCGCACTCGATCAAATAGCTGGTTTAACGTGTTTCCCAACACATCAAATAACTAGTTTAACGTGCTTCCACACTCAAGCAAATAGCTGATTTAACGTGCCTCCAAACTCACTCAAATAACTGGTTTAACGTGCTTCCAGACAATCAAATACCTGGTTTAACGTGCTTCCAGACAATCAACTACCTGGTTTAACGTGCTTCCAAACTCAATCAAATAGATGATTGAACGTGCTTTCAGACAAAAACGAGCAGCCAGATTAACGGACTTCTAAACTCAATCAAGCAGCCGGTTTAACAAGCTTCAAACTGATCAAAATAGCCTGTTTAACAGGCTTCCAAACTCACTGAAAACAGCCGGTTTAACAGGCTTCCAAGCTAACAAAACAGCTGGTTTAACAGTCTTCCAAACTCACTGAAAAAAGCCGGTTTAACAGGCTTCCAAACTGTCTCAAAAAAAGCTGGTTTAACAGGCTTTCAAAGTCACTAAAAAAAGTTTAACAGGCTTCCAAATTCACTGGAAACAGCCAGTTTAACAGTCTTCCAAAGTCACTGAAAACAGCTCACTTAACAGGCTTCCAAACTCATTCAAAAAGGCTGGTTTAACAGTCTTCCAAACTCACTCGAAAAGCTGGTTTAACAGGCTTCCAAACTCACTCGAAAAAGCCGGTTTAACAGGCTTCCAAACTCACTCAAAACAGCCGGTTCAAGTCTTACAAACTCCCTTTCTAAAGAGCCGGTTTAACAGGCTTCAAACTCACTCAAAAGTCTGTTTAACGGGCTTCCAAACTCACTAAAAAAAAAAGCCGGTTCAACGGGTTTCCAAACACACGCTAAAGAAAAGCCGGTTTAACAGGATTCCAAACTCACTCACAATAGCCAGTTTAACAGGTTTCCAAACTCACTCGAAACTGCCAGTTTAACGTGTTTCCAAACATTAAAAAACAGGCACCCAAAGTCACTCAAAAAAGCTGGTTTAACGGTCTTCCAAACTCACTCAAAAAAGGTTTAAAAGGCTTCCAAACACACACAAAACAGTCGGTTTAACAGGCTTCCAAACACACTCAAAACAGTTGGTTTAACAGGCTTCCAAACTCACCTGTTTAATAGATTTCCAAATTGAACTCAAAAAAGCCGGTTTGACAGCCTTCCATTTCACTAAAAAAAAAACTGGTTTAATAGGCTTCCAAACTCACTAACAGCCGGTTTAACAGTCTTCCAAACTTACTCAAAAAAAAACCATTTAACAGGCTTGTCACCCACTCAAAGCCGGTTTACAGGGCTTCAAACTCACTCCAAAAATAGTGTTTAACAGGCCTCCAAACACACTGAAGAGCCCGTTTAGCAGGCTTCCTCAAAACAGCCAAAACAACAGCTAACTCACTAAAAAAGCCGGTTTAATTTCTTCCAACTCTGCTCAAACTGTCCATTCAATAACTACAAAACATTCAAAACAGCCCGTTTAACATTTAACAGTCTTCCAAACTCACTCAAAAAAGCCGGTTTAACAGTCTTCCAAACTCACTCAAAAAAGCCGGTTTAACAGGCTTCTAAACTCACTCAAAGCAGCCGGTTTATCAGGCTTCCAAACTCACTCAAAAGCAGCCGGTTTATCAGGCTTCCAAACTCACTCAAAAGCAGCCGGTTCAAAAGGATTCTAAACACACTCAAAACAGCCGTTTTAACATGCTTGCAAACTCATTCAAGAGTCTTTCACGGTTCCACCCATAAAAGAGCTGGTTTAACGAGAAAACTCACTCAAAAGAGCTGGTTTAACGAGCCTCCAAGGCACTCAGAATATTTAACGAGCTCACTCAAAAAAGAGCCGGTTTAACGAGCCCCAAACTCACTCAAAAGAGCCGGTTTAACGAGCCTCCAAACCTTCACTCCGAGCCTCCAAAACCGGTTGGTTTAACGAGCCTCCAAACTCACTCAAAAGAGCCGGTTTAACGAGCCTCCAAACTCACTCAAAAGAGCCGGTTTAACGAGCCTCCAAACTCACTCAAAAGAGCCGGTTTAACGAACCTCCAAACTCAGACAAACATCTACAGACAACCACAACGATCACGACCAGTTTGCTTGGGCAGGTGTTCTTCCCAGAATGGTAACTAGCGTGGTGCATAAATTATAATTACAATTTTAGACAGCAGTTGAGAGTGAGTGCAGATGTTCGTTCATTCAGTTCTCATACCTGCGTAATTACAACCAGTTTCATTTGCAGTGATTAAGAATAAAAGTTATTTCTAGATATAAATTCAGTGCGATAACAAATACTAAAGCAAAAACAAGACCAATTAAAAATATTAATACCTGCGATAGCAACCAGTATAGCATCAGTAGTCTACGTAGCAGACACAAAATGTAAAACAACTCTGCTATACCGAACATTATAATTTTCATGTGCCTTGGGCAGTGAGCCATCATATTAAGGAACACACAAAATACCATAGGTTTAAAGAGCAGTGTCCCAGGAAATATATTTACACATAAAAGATTTAGTTAATGCCCAATTCCCCACAAAGAAAGGAACTTGGACCCATAAAGAACAGTCAAGAAAGGAACAGGGTAACCTGAACTAAAGAACAGAGAATATTCTGGAGCATTTAAAAAAATCAGTAATTTCAATATTAACAAGCAAATGAACATCCTTTAATGGGTATCACGTGCAAGAACTGCAATGTGATTTTCATTCCGCACATATTAATGTTACCTAGATCAATTCTTCCTTTCCGAAATAACAAAACCAACAACAACAATAATCACCATTAATAAAAACAAATATTTGGACTAAGCGTCCGACAGGGCAAGCCAAGACGTACCAATTCAGTAGAATCTTATAATTAAGGACCATCAACAGTTAGGACGTGTTAATGACAGAGGGTAATTACAAGGGAATGTCATGGTACTCTTACGGATGGCTTCATTTGGCACCAGACTTTTTTCAGTAAACACGGCAAAAAACAATTGTAGTAAATTAAACTTATATATAAAAAATTTAAAAGATATATGTATATGTATGTATGTAATATATATATATATATATATATACATATATATAATGTACTTGCTAGAAATGCATGTCATAAGTTTTGTACTGTAATGTTACACAGGCCACATTACTCATGAATCACCACAGGACAGTCTCGATGGATGGACGAACATAATAAACAGCGCTCAGACAGGATGCTTGAAACAAAGACTTATCACAAATGAGATGCGATATGAGAGATCTGCAGAGCTAAGCAACCGTCCTGTCTTCCGCACTTGTATAAACTGCTACATTAGCATCCACTCCTGCTCACTGAGGTAGAAGACACTATTATTTTGCTACTAACGAAATCCGATAAAGATCTCTTTATATAAAGAAATCCAGTGGCATTGTGTATTCCACTATCAAGGAACTCCATGAATTATTTTGCTATTAACGAAATCCGAAAGCAGAGTCCTTATATAACGAAACCCGGTAGCAATGTGTATTCCACTACCAAGGAATATGAAACTTTCAAGAATGAGCACCGATGGAAAAATATCCCTTTTTTCTTGAAGAGAGAAATTCGGACTTTGTAAAACGTTGCATCTACCTTACTGGAATTAGCACAAATCAGAAACAATGCTCTGTCCAAGTACCGGCTTTGTATTGTATGGTGAAGATTTTTTTAAGGGAGGTGGAGCGGGGCCAGGAGAAAGACTTTCAAGACTTATTCAATCCTGTCAAGTCTACCCTCACTAGTATGAACATTAACGACATGCATTACTGGCAACTCGGTAAAAGAAAGACATTATAGGTATGAAAAGTACTTTCAAACTTATGACATTCTACAACATGAAGGACTCCGTACAATAAGCATTACAGACCCAATGCTAAAATACAAAAACTACGAAATTGCGTAGGTGTGCGTAGAAAACGAATAAAAGAAACCTACATCCAAATAAAATGTTCTTGAAAGAATGCTCTCAACAAGAAAGCAGAGTAAATAGACAAGTTGATTACATATAAACAAAAATTAAAGAACTAATTTATCAGGATAGTCATTCACTTCTTCAATGCAAGGAAAGACAACACACTGAACAGTTTCGCCAAATGAATGAGCCTCAGATTTCAAAATGATGATCTGAAGAGAAAAAGTTTCGCAGTTTAATATCGTTATAAACGTGCGCCTACAGAACGTTCTTTTAGATGTTGTAGAATATGGTGATTAATATAAAGAATTCAGTAATTAATACAGACGACTGACTACTTTGTTTACGTAATATGGAGTTGAAACTCATACGGTCATCGACCCAGAATCATTGTATGTATAACAGCATTTCACAGAACTGAGTCTTAATTCTGACAAGCACTTCAGAAGAGAGTCAATAAATAAACGTCCTGTAAAATGCTCAATGCTTCACTCTCAGCTAGTAACAATGCATTACTTATTCTTGAAATATTTAAGAATTCATAAGCAGAGAGAGGTATGACCCTTAACTAAGACAGTATATACACGCACATACTGAAAATTACAAATACCAACCGATGCTTGTTTGTCCTGAGGAATCCAACTCTTTGTTTGTATTAACGATATACTGAAGACTATCGAAGGACTGCACTTCTCCGCACATCCGGATTATCAGAGAATTACGTGCAAATAAGTAGGTGTCTGTTCACTGAAATAAAGTGATGCGATCCAGAGGGTGAGTGGTTTTTTCAATAAGGTAAGTGGATTTTCAGTATAAGCGATCTAATTAAGCAAGTGAGTGAGTTTTCAGTTAGGGAGATGCGACCAGGAAGAAAGTTGATTTTCAATAACGTAAAGCGATTAAGCAATAAAGAGTTTTCAAAACGATAGAGGCGATCTTTAAAATCAAATATGAAATGCTTTACACTCTGGTCAGCTTTTACATCGCACTTTCACCACCGTAGCACGGCATCTAAGCTTGTTACTTCCATCAACTTCAGCAAGGTAGGGTAATGCAACTGAGCAGGTAAGTGGACTTTCAAAAGTGCAAAGTCATTTGCACATATGACTTAGCTCATATTAAGCCCAATGAATGCGTTGAGGGCATCCATTACGACCACAGAAGTGAGTGACACTACTGTTATGCACAACCGGCAACTGTTCTCGATGAAGCAATAAAAACAAAATAGCATTCAAGCACTTTCTTCATTTCCGAATTTCTAACAATTTTCAACCGTAAATTCATTACCAAGGGAGATGATGGCACAAGTGTTCATGAATATTATGCATGATTAGTAATAGCTTTAACTTTTCTTATAAAAAATGGAGGTATGGAAAGAGGATATCCAATTAATCCAGTTTGTTTCCAAGACGGAATACTGTTTCTTGAAATAACAACGGGAGATCCCATGGCGCCCTCTTTATTGTATGTAAAAGGAATAGCCGTATTTAAAAAATATATATATTGCCGAAACACCCTCACGTTTAAAATGGTCAAGTAACACTGCCAAGTATAAGATGGGAATACTATAATTAAATAATCAACTCATTTTATCATGTATTCTTTTCCCTAAAAGCTGACTTTCCTTTCCACAGTTGATTTTTTTCTTATCAATTCCATACAGAATACATTTTCAGGTTTATTTTCCTCAACTGTTATTAAGTGTCTTATGTCGGGAAATTGCAAAAAAGTAATCGCCTCCTCAAGTACTTTAAAACAACCTCTCCACACAACGAACGCGGTTGTTTGCAGCGCTGACCAGATTCTCTGAGCTGTGGAGAGCTTGCAAGCGAGACCAGCGCTGACCAGATTCTCTGAGCTGTGGAGAGCTGGTAAGCGAGACCCTCAACACCAGACGGTCTTTAAATTCCCTTCCAGTACTGTATAATTTAAGTTTCGGGTGAACATGAAGGTGGTGGCGGTTAGATGCATTATTCTCAGAAATGGAACTCCGGGAGATGTCAGTTGTCACTGGCAGTCATTGCCATTTTGATTTTTCACAGTTATACAGTCTCTTTCTGACTGCCTTTCTTTTTTCAGTCTTACGTTGACGATCCTCACTGAAGCTAATGATCATTGGCGGAAAGTCTAACAGCTCACACCAGAGGATGCAGTTCGAGTGCACTGGCCAGTCAGAAGACAGGAAAAAAAAATCTATGATATCGGCTGCAGCTCGAAAAACGGACTATAGTTCGAATACCCATAACCCATAGGTTCTTCTAACACGATGATAGAGGCTCCGGGTGTTTTTACGATACTGACCATGTGTAAATTTGTACCTTTTTCCTTACAAAGCTATAAGAATTTCCTCGGCTACGTAGTCTATCGTGAGGGTTTGTCTTGAACCGTACCCCGAATTCTATTCTCTCTCGTTTGACTTTTGCCTGTTGATAGGCCACAACTTCCAAAGGTTCCGTATTGCTTTCGTTTTATTAACTTGGTTAACCTTACTAAAACGGTAACGCAGTGAATGGTATTCTTACAAAAAAAGCATCGTCGGCATTCACAAGACACGTATCATTTCACAAACAACAGCGTCTTCAACAGAGTAATTCAGTGAATGAGGACACTGACAGAAACAGCGAGTCCTGTCGTGATGTAGAAGCCGAACCAAAAGAGGTCAATGAACTATCAATGTCCCTCAATACGGGTAAACGACACTTTAAAAAGTTATTTCTGACCACCTCTAATGGCACTGATTCCCCTGCCGGCGGTCTCTCAGTAAACAGGCAAATTTTCATTTACGAGTGAATATGACCCTCAACCCCCGTTTCGCGTCTTTTCCTTCTATCAACCACCCTTCCTGCCGTGAAAAATCTGCTTACATGGTAATAGCATGAGAGGCAAGCCTCCACTCCCCTAACTGCCAAAAACGAGATTGCGCAATTCTTAGAACGAAGGTAAAAATGTGATCGTCGAAGGTGCATACTGTACACTTCTTACACCATACTGATGCTGGAAAAAAAAACCATTCTTAATACCAAAGACAACCACAAAGGTTAAAATTAAATTACAGACCATATCAACAGACGCAATGAACACCGTGGATGCCAACGGTAAATTTACTTTTAATGATTTACCCTCCAGCGCTCAATCACTCGAATGGCCTTTATTTAACATCTTGTTGTTCCATAATATACCTCTTAACCAGTTACCTTCTATTCCGCGTGATTTTCTTTTCGCGGCTTTATGATTTACAGAAAGCGACATGTGCACATGCCCCTGCTTCTCACAACAGGTTGTGTTTACCATTACCACATTAACATTGCGCATCACAAAGGGCACTGTACAGGTACTCTTGCAGATATAGACCCCGCTGTAGGTGTGAGTGTGTGTATGTGCATGTGCGTGTGTGTGTCTGGGATAGTGGAATTTATGTGTTAGCTCACGCAAGTTGCTTATTTTTCTATTCCTTTCATGACTCGCTTGTAAGTTAAATCTACGACAATGGTCGAGTTTCACTCTGCTCTTGCTACTTGCTGTTAAGCCTGTTCTTGAAATTGGTCAACTCAATTAACACAATAATAATAATAATAATAATAATAATAATAATAATAATAATAATAATAATAATATCCCGGAGCGGTAAATTATTCTAAAATCACCAGCAGCACATACCATAATTTTATTATTTTCCAAACAATTTAACTTAAAAGAGAGGTGACAAAATTGCTAATAAACAACTACGGCTAACGTCAGTATTTTTATCGCTCCATTAAAATTAGGAAACACAAGACCGACTTTTACCTATGTAAATACGAACGTTTATATGTATGAATGAATATATGCAACACATATACAGCCGGAAACAAATGCTTAATTTATTAATATAAGGATAAACGTCCAAGCAACCCAGAAAGTCACACGCACTAGTGGTTCATAAAATGTGCCTCATTATTACAAAAACGACTAAAAAACAGGGCAAATGAGTATAAAATTAAGAAATAAAAATGATAATTTACAAAAGCTATAAAATTACACAGGCTTTCAGGTATCGTTTACATACGAAGTGTGTTATTTTCCTCGTTCCCACCACAACGTCCCTCCTCTCTCGTCCTCTCTCTCTCTCTCTCTCTCTCTTTCAAATAATTTCATCCGAACAAATTGTGAACGGTGAGAGGAGGAGAGAACACGTAGGTTTGGATGTTGTAATAAAATCGATTCTTCATAGTGTATATATACATTTTATTTCAAGACAAGTTTTTCGTTTCGTCTCCGTTCGTGATAAAATGTTTGCAGATCACCCTGAACTGTTATCTGCAATGATGAGGTTACAGCAACACCTCTCTCTCTCTCTGTGCCCTTAACCAAGACTCTTTACACCATCAATAAAAGTTGGCTTCTACAAAAGAGCACGTGTTCTCTTCTATTATATAACAGACCTCGTCTTCTAAGTGCAGACACGTTGTTGCTAGCTAATAATACTGGGGGTACCATCACTGCCAATACTCTGTAACAGTAAAATCATTAAATATCAGAGAGCCTTAAATTGTTATGACCTTTATAAATTAAGATTCACTGCAGCAAACATCCAGCCTGTCGTAACAATGTAAGGTACCATCCCTAATCAGAAATCACTCGTCATACTTCTCCAGGGGCCTCTGAGATGATGGTGTATCTTTTTTTTTTTTTTTTTTTTTTTTTACTTTATCTCATAAAAGCTCTTCTTCAAAATGTATAATCTGGGCTCATTTTCATAATTTTTTCGACTAAGCATTCACCAAGCGAGCACGGACTGAGTGAATGTTGCATGAAGAGTTATCAAGATTTTATTATTCTAACCCACATTGTGTCGCCACATTACATAAATCAATATTTCAGTCAAACATTACAAAGTTGAAGGCTTAAGATATACTAGTTTTACTGTAGTAAGTGCCCTTCGCTGTTCTTTTAACAATACAGAATTTTTACTGGTTAACTGGTGACCCCGAAAAACTGTACCGAATTGAAATGCAAAGTTTAAGCATGACTAGAAGTAAACCTCTTTTAAAAGGAAACTAGCCGGTATACTGCTGACTCAATACTGAAGAAGTTATGAGGTTTATGCTGAAAATAAATCGACCAGTTATGTCCTGATTATAACTTTGTGCATGATAAATATCACCAATTTGGTTTTAAAAATAAAAGAAAACAAGCATTAATAGTCAAGACCGCATAGAATCAAAGGCAAATATTGGCACAGGGTTACAAATCCATAAGACAAATTATGTTAAAGTTACTTTTTGTGTAAAAAGTAATTTTAAATAATTCCTATTTTGACAGCTTCTACTGTGGCTGTTTTGCTAAAAAAAGAAAAATAATAAAGATTACTAAGCTTTAGTTTTCAGGCTATAGGAAAACATTTCATTTATCTTTTGCACTTAACACCTTACTTTTTGTTCATCGCATAATTATTTTGATAATTTAAAATATTCCCTCTCTGTTACTATATGGGATATTTGTAATTTTAGGCTTTGCTTGTAATTCAAAATTTTGGGAATACTTATACTTCAAAAGTTGGCACTCTCCAAGTATGATTTCATTAGTAAGGTTACCTTTTCCTCTATACCAATCTCTCTCTCTCTTATTTATTCTCTGTACTAATCGCTCTCTGTCTCCCCCTCTCCTATTTATTCTCTGTGCCAACGTCCCTCTTTTATTTATAGTCTTCATCTTACCAACACGCACAGGAAACTTAACATATATTCACTGGTGTACAGCAAACAGATAAAATTTAGACAACTGAATTTCGTAGGTATTTTATAACGGGAAAAAAGTGCCGCCGTCCGTATACCCCTTTAACGGACACGCGGTGCGCATGGAGGAGTATACAATGACACAGCAGGTAATCAAAGGTATGGTGAAAGGAAGATGATCATTGGACAGACCCTCTACAGGAGGCGTTGGAAGGACAGTTCTCCTGGAGAGTCTACACGCACTGAATACTGAAGAGCCTCAAGATGTCCAGATTAAGATGGCAGAAAACAAGGACGTGGAGCGGTCTAGCGCCAACTGGAATAGGTTACAACGAGACCCACGAGCTAACGGAGAGACTGTGTGAGTTAGTAAATAGTACTACAGTATATGAGAGTTGCGACTTGAAGTACAATCTCTTGAAGCTGACAACTGGGCAAGGCTGAGAATGCTCTGTGAAGACCACATATCGGAGTTGCGCTCATTAGCTACTGATTTGGGCGCATTTAACCTCCAGTGTTACCCAACTTATATCCATAATCGTTTATGTCCAAAAGGTTTTATAATGAAAGTAAATATATTGAGTAAATGATACATTCCTTCTCTCTCAAAAATTATAATTTATCTCATGGATATCTCAAGGATAAGTAATAACAAGGGAATCCCCGCAAAATGTCATTTTCAGTAAATATTACTATCGAGAGAGAGAGAGAGAGAGAGAGAGGCTGGAGGATGTCTTATACTATTATCCGGGGCACAGTGAATTCGTTGCTGTGGATCCAAAGCTGTGATCATCTACATACCTAACTTTAAAAAACGCTGAAGGCTAACAAAAGGTGGCCACAGAATGACTGACATGCGTACAAACGATACATCAACCCATTTTTTTGCGATGTTTCACTTCAGTTTCCTCTTCCCCTTTTTGGACTTATTCCTCAACTCTCCCTTTCTCGCCGTCTTTCAGCAAGAAACGTCTTTGTTTCCCTTGGATTACTTGACTAGCTTTTGGGCCTGTCATAAAAAGGCATGATAAATACTGATTAAAATAGCGTTCCCAGTGAACCAACGTAATGGGCAACGCAGATCTGAATATCAGGATCCAAATCACCAAACAGTGAGGAGTATGCAGAGACGCCATGGGTGTACAGTGTGTTTAAGCAAAGCTGCAGTGCTGTTGGCAACACCAAGCACATTTTTTTTTTGATGAAGCTACAGTTCTTAGCAGCAATGACATGGAACGTCCAAATACCAATGAGAATACGACTGCACACACACAACTCTCTCTCTCTCTCTCTCTCTCTCTCTCTCATCTCTATATATATCTCTCTCTCTCCCTTATATATATATATATATATATATATAATATAAATATAGTATATAATATATATATATATATACACACATACACACACACACACACACACACACATATATTATATATATATATAATATATATATATATATATATATATATATATATATAGAGAGAGAGTATATCTCCCTGTATACATTCTAAATATGTACGAACAATTAGGAAACCAAACAAGTCCGTGTCATTATATCACTAATCTTCGTATTTGATCTTTTTGATCCTTTGTTGTCTTTCTTTCACATTCTATTTTTCTTTCTCAATGCTGACGGAGAGTCGGACGAAGAAGACTCCAGCCAACAGCAAGAATAAAATGCCCATGCAATGATTCACGACAGATGCCGGGTGTGATTAATGGTTGCGGATAACGAGTAATTAGCAAGGTGGTTGCTTGCAAAAGACATTTATGGTCACAGCACAGTCATTACCGACAATAGCGTAGCAAGGCCGATTAATGAGTTGTCATTTTCCGTAATGACAATCATATAGGGATGATGATAGAGCCAGATAATGCAAAGAAAAGAATGAGAGAGGGAGAGAGCACGAGTACACCCTTGGCGAAAATTCGAGAGGAAAATGTTATCGGGATGTCTGCAAAATAAAATTGCTTTCTAAAAATGATACTAATCCTCGCTAAGTCTTCATAAGAATAAATACACTTGCGATTCTTTTATAAGATACACCACCTCATTACCCAGAGATATCTACGTATGAATCGACAAACAAAGACATCTCAGTCAATTGATATTAGAATGATACTAACGCAAACTAGTGATTAAGACTGCGGATGAAAGCGCCAGCCACATTTGCTAATTAGGGTCTACAATTACACGCCAAAGCAAAAAAAAAAAAATTAAACTTAAAGCACAGAGGAACGGTACTCCCAGATTTTTTCTGAAAGCAAGCACTGCAGTTACTGTGGCAACAAACTGCATAACTTTTATTTATTGCAATATTTTTATTAAAGTAGCGCTCAAGCTAGAAAATCTAGAGTTCAAGTTTATTACATATTTGTATATATATACATACATACGTACATATATCTCCATTATATTTATATTTTTATATATATATATATATATATATATATATAAACAATATATATATATATATATATATATATATGTGGAAAATCTAGAGTTCAGGTTTGTAATTATTTGTGTGTATGTATGTGACATATATGAGAGAGTAATAACAACAATATATATATATATATATATACATATATATATATATATATATATATATACACATATACATACATTTATATATATACATATATATATATTTATATATATATATATATATTATTATATATAGTATTATTATATGGAAAATCGAGTTCAGGTTTGTAAATATTTGTATATATATATAAACCGCCACATATCTCCATTTACATATATATATATATAATATATATATATATATATATATATATATATATAACATATATATATATATATATATGTATGTGAGTGTGTGTCTTTGTGTGTGCTGGAGTGTGATGATGATAATGATGAAAGTGATGCTTATGTTGGGCTAGTTACATAGGAGAGGAACTGGTCTAGCGTACAAGTGTCTCACAAATCGGCGAGCAAAGTCACCGTGGCTGTTTAATATTTTCATGAATGAAAGGACGAGATATAATGAAAAGGTCAGAGCAAAAGACCTTCCTTCATAAACCTGTAACGAGAGGTGAGCGGTGCAGTGAGTTCAAGGGTAGGAGTATATGCTGATGCAAAGCCGAAAAACTTTCTATGTGTGTGTAATAATGGGTGACTACTACTGAAAGTTGCTGTTCATGCGATTCACAGTAAATTCAACAAAACAGAAAAACGTGGCAGTGACTGCTGTGTAGTTTTTTCTCAGTACCTATCCCCTAGTAAGGGATTAATCAATTAAGCGGGCTATCGGCTCTCACAGAGCTGGCCCGAAGGATTAGGATGAAATACCAGGTCTAGGCCATAGGCCAAGCACTGGGAGCAAATGGAACAGGCTAAAAGTTTATATCTTAGTTTAACCAGACCACTTTGAGCTGGTTAACGCTCTCCTTAGCTGGCCGAAAGATTAGATTTATTTTACGTGGCTAGAACCAACTGTTATCAGCAACGGACCACAGCTTGTTGAATCCTGAACACATTATGACGAGGAAATGAATTTCTATCATGAAATAAATTCCTCTGTTCTTCATTGCCGTCGGAGAGTCGAACGCTAGGCCAAGAATGTGATAGCCGAGAGCTCTACTCACCCCTCCAATGAAGAACTAGGCGAAAGAAATATTATGAGAAAAAATGAAAATATTAAATGTACCCTGGCTTTCTGTTTGAGCTAAGCGACCCTTTTATCCTTAGTGAATATTATAAGGAAACATTCTGAATTTTCAACATTGCCATTACTTCTTCGATCATCAGTATGCTTGTCTTTATACAAGTAATTGCCTGAATTTGAGATGCCATGTCTACATCTCATGTTACAAGAAGTCAAGCAGCAAAAATATACGAGTAGTTGTGGCAGCAGTTGCAGAAAATATCTGCAAGCATCTTGTTATACCTGAACTAATTCAATGCAACAACAAAATCGTAGCCAGATCAGCCCCACATCGTCACAAGTGGTGAGAGAGAGAGAGAGAGAGAGAGAGAGAGAGAGAGAGAGAGAGAGAGAGAGAGAGAGAGGTTAATATACATCTAGTGTCACAGCTCAAGGTGAAAACGCGAGAACAGAGTTGCATACAGCGCCTTGAAAGGGGTTACTGCAGTATCCTGAGGGCATATAATGAGCTCGAATGAAAGCTGCAGTTTAGCAAGGGTAGGAAATGAGAAGGGACCGAGAGTGTAAGAATGGGAGAGAGCGGATAATGCCTACCCATTGATGCTCACTGGGGTACGTGGTACACTGGTACTGTTGGTAGGGAGGCAGGGTGGGCACATGACCACCCACCCACACAGACACTCAAATACGCATTATATCCTATACCCAAGTCAAGTAGCTACACATTCCTGTTTAATTTGGATGACCTTGAGAGTTGCCCAACTGTTGGGCTCTCAAGACTCGGGCCGGGTATTATTTACACCCCTTGTGTGGGTGGATATGCTCATAATATGATGATTGGAGGGAGAAGGGAGGGAGGGAGGAGGGAGGAGTCATACACGCACACTTACAAGTCATTCATGGTGAGGAACCCTCCATATATAGAAATTATATATACTATATATATAAAATAAATATATATATATATACACACAGTACTTGTTTATATATATTTATATATATGTGTGTGTGTACAATTGGATATCATTTTCACTATGCATATGTACACGTATATATATAATATATATACTATATACTATATATATAAATAAATCATATATATACACAGCATGCATACATAATTTATATATATTTATATATATATATATGTATATAAACATGGTATATATATAAATATATATATATATATATATAATATATATATATATATAATATATATATATATATATAATATATATATATATATAATATATATAGTATATATATATATATATATATATATATATATAACATATATATATATATAAGTAAAGCACAAAGAGAGAGAGTTAAGGATCTGGAACTGTGGAGGAAGAGAGAGAGAGAGAGAGAGAGAGAGAGAGAGAGAGAGAGAGAGAGAGAGAGAGAGAAGAAGAGGAGGGTCATGGGATTTCACTAGGAAAAGAACAGTGACTCACAAACACCACGTCAAACAAACACATTTTGCCAGGAACAATCTGTTGTTTCGTTTTATGGTTTTCATCATCAATGTTCCCATCCAAAACCATGGCACGAGTACCAACGGAACATTTCACCATGCTATCATCTTTATTGTTTGCCTTGCTACAGTCAGGAATGCATTTATCTGTGCCGTTCACACGTAAAAAGGCAGAAAGCACGGCCATGCCCCAACCCTCCCAAAAGGCAACGAAGGTTTCCTGGAGTTCCTCAGTTCCCTAATGATTCCAAATTAAAAACGCCAGTATCTTCTGAAAATAATATGGCTCAAACAGAGAACGAGGTTCAGCTGTCTGCAAGCAAGTTGTGACCAAAGGTAGATAAACTCAGGCAAGTTCTGGAATTTATTCCTCTCGGCTATACTGAAAGTAACAGCTGGTCGGTACGTAAATACAAATATTATTGATCTTCAGCACGGGTAAAATTTCTAAACCTTACTGAACCACAGCAAAGATTCTACATAAGCCTTCTAGCGTATGAGAGAGAGAGAGAGAGAGAGGATAGTTGCTGTGACATTCACGTTTGTCAATGCATTAATCTAAAATATACTCCGATCGCAAGTTGTACAGATTCTGTCTAGTCAAATGATTAATAAATTCTAATATAAAAAACTCGTGTGTATCCACACATTGAAAGCGTGCGTTTAACAATGAAAGTCTCATGCTATTTTAATCCAGGCTTAAGCTTTCCATCACCCAGTCTGGAGCCAGCTTTTCTCTACAAACGCCTCATTACAAATATGGAGAATGGTGGTACCTTTGTCCAATCTTCAAGACGGTTTGTCAAGTCCCTAGGGTCGGGACTTGCTTTCTCAAAAGGATGAGTAATAAAATGAAAAAATAATTAACAACCTGCTGACCGAACAAGAAGAAAGCGAACTATTATCAAAAAAACATCACTCGGTCACTACATACGAAACGTTGAATGCAAAACTTAATAAGTTTAAAATTTTCGGCACCGTCATCCCAACACTGAACCTTTATTCGCCCACTGAGTTTTTTTCAAGGTGATTAGCCTATTGATTAGCCTATTAAAAGGCCCGCCTTTGTTTTCTTTTGAACAATTGTGATCTCTTCAACGTCTCCTCAATTTGATACCGTGATATGCAAAATATCTTATCCAAATAACCCATTTGTTACGTCCACTTCATTCGTTTCAAGTGTGTAACTTGAAAATTAAAAAGATTTAGTAATGCCATGTTTCCATGCCTAATCATTCTAAAACAAATTCTGACCTGCAAAGCGCCGCCAGATATGGGGAACTACTTGTTTTACTGCCGTAACCCGGGAGCAGTGACCACCAACATTCAAACATGACAAGGGCGTGTCCCACCTGGCCATGTGTAGCACGTTGCATTATCTTGACAACAAAAATCTGGCAGGCAACAATGAATACGGAAGTCGATCATGTTCGTGCTCATATGACAGCAATGTTACCACAATTATTGGCAACATGAGGCAAACTTGGATAATGTGGCTAGGTGGGGGTGAGGGGGGGCGGAGTGTGTTTGTGTCTATACACAAATATACTTATGTAGAAACATGCTTACGTAGCATGGCCTCAAACCTTTAAAATCTGATGGACTCTTGTAATTAATGCTGTAGCCACTGGTACCTCCACATTGTACAAGCGATATCGTTTATTTCATCCTGAGAAATTAAGCAATGCTGTCCACTTACACTTTTGCATATAACCTTAACCTTCAACAGGATCAGAACACTGATGTCTCTCATTAAAATACCCTTTATGTTGCCTGTGAGTAAAGCAAAAGTACTATCACTGCACTCTTTAAGCTCTGGAGTGCTGAAAACACTAAGGACTTCACATAACAGATTTTCAATCTGATTTGTCTGCAGGCTCATTCACGATGCAGTGCTGAATTTTCTTGACCATTGAAAAGATTTGGAAATTGACAGTTTTCTATTAACTAAGAGTATCTAGTTAAAAAAGGACTGACACAATAGAGAACATTTACATCACGTAAAAATCGTCAGGATAAAAACTGTCCCACGATATTAATCATGTGATAATACTGATGAATCGGCACAACCAGTAACGCCCCGCCTACAATGAAGTAAAATGGAATTTGCATTAATTTAAATGAATATCCAAACAATTTAAGCCCAATATACGTGCAAATGCAATTGGGAACAATACATCAAGAAACTGACTACCTGCCTCCAATCAGCTGACAACAGCAGCAACTACTACCTCAACGTCAGCTTTCGACAATCCTTCGATCCATTTGGCTATTGAGGGGATGGGGGTATGGGACGAACTCTTGGCTATGAAAATTGGGAACAAAATTCACACTTAGTGCTGTCTGTGAAGCTTCCCCACCTGTTCTTTGCAGATGAAAAGATGCTCCTTCCTAAGAGCTACAATTCATGGGTTGCATCATGGTCCTTTCAGAGAATCTTCAGTTTCCATTCCTCTCTCTCTCTCTCTCTCTGTGTGTGTGTGTGTGTGTGTGTGTGTGTGTGTGTGTGTGTGTGTGTGTGTGTGTGTGTGTGTGTATCTTTAACAAGAAATAAAGAATGATCTCTCCTACACGAAAAAAACTTTGGTACAAACACAAACTACGAAGAAAATTAATCGGGGGTTTAAAGTTATGACCTCCACTTTCGACCAGCATAAATCACTCAACAGAATCGGCAACTGCCATCTCGCGCAACTATCAATTATAAGATGGAACTGGCAATGACTTCTAACTGCAGACACTTTATGATGTAATAACCATAGTTCCAATATGCTGTATATATTGCTCTCTCTCTCTCTCTCTCTCTCTCTCTCTCTCTCTCTCTCTCTCTCTCTCTCTCTCTCTCTCTCTCTCTCACAAGTGATTTATTGAAAAGGAAGGCCTTCATATGCATTGAGCATGAGAATGCAGGCAACATAAAAAGAGGTGGAAGATGCAAATTATGTGAAGGGGCTCCAAGTGCTGCTGATGAACTTTGTGTAGTTGCATGAAGCCGCTAAAGCCGTGAGGTTTTTTGCACAGGTGTTCATCCAAGATTCTGCAGTTCAAGTATGAATGTAGCAATAACAGCTGTACTCCTTTTCTCTGGATCCACCAGATGTTTAAAGAACCAGATTACTGATGAAAATAAAAATAGCTCACCAGAGTTCAGGGGTTGACCTATTTCATATGGAGAAGGATTTCACAAATAAAAACCTACCTTTTAAAGGTGAGGTAAAGAAATTTTCCAACCACAGTCTCTTATTGGAAACATTCAAACTTTGTCTAAAACAAAACGAAAAACAAATTTTATTCCAAAACGGCAATCAGTATTCAAAGTCCAAACAACAACCAAAAAACAAGGACTGCATTAAACGCAAAAGCTGATAAACAAAAATGGAAACAAAAATATAGAGAAATGTCATACGAGAGATTGCACCGCAGACGCGAGGCAGCTCATTAAATGTTTCTGGAAAGTGGCAAGCACGAACAACGACGAAAGCAGACCGCTCACAGAGAGACCTGACCTCCCATCTCGGACCAAAATGTGATAATGTCATTTCGAAAATATTCAGAAAAGAAGAAAGCTAAGACACTGAGTGCGCCTGTGCAAACCATGGCATATCCAATTCTTTTTCAAGTGTTTGAAAACGTCAAAATTCTCTCTCTATAGACATTCACTGAAATGAAACTAGGCATACAAGTTTCGATATCAAGATCAATATATAGCACGATTACGATATTAAAACGTAACAAGTCTTCCAACTGTTTTGCGTGTTAAAGTAACCAGTATTAATCGCTACTCAATGATCTACACATGATGTTGATGTTTCTCCAATTATAACCACTAAATGTTATCGTAGTATTTTCATGGCAACTGCCTAAGCAAATCAGAAATCAGTCCTTTCCGTCCTTCCTTGTTGAGGAAGATGCATCATTTCCTTACATTTCTAAACTTATACTAATGCTTTTGATTTACCATTATTTATTCCTTATCATTAACTGTTAACCTCTTCTGTGGTTTTCTTTAGATCCACAAATGGAAATTAGTTTTGTGGACGTATGTCTGGGTACGGTATGTATGCTAGCTTATTTTAAATAATATTACCGTATTAATAATTACGGGAGTCTGGAGACAGCAAACCTCCGCCACTGCCACACCATTCAAGGACCAACCTCTGACCCAGTAACGTGGCCCCTTATCCAAAAACGGACCTTGACCAAAATCTAATCATTGGTTGCCAGACAAACCCAAACGAAAAAAATACACCTTGTCAGAGGTAACAATAAAATAAGGAAATCTTATTAGTCTTATTAAAATAAAAAGTTATCCTGTTAGAACTCCAACTTATTTGTGTTGATAACTCCACGAACACTGCGGGTAAAATTTCGTTTTCGTCGGAATTTCATCGGGCGAAGAAAAGTCGGAAAAAAGATCGAAAAATACACCAGACGACTGCGATTAGGCTCGAAGATAACAGGGGGGAAAAAGTCGTTAATGATTTCACTGCCTAATGAGTACAGAAACGTCAAGTGGAAAAACAGGAAAATCGCAAACATTTCCTCGTTCCATTCGAAGAAGTCACGTTTTGACACTTTCATGTTATGAGCCAGAACCCTTCTCTGCTAAGACTCTGTTTAATGCTACGGTTACAAAATAGTTTGAAATTTCAGCTTTGAATCGAGGTAT
This sequence comes from Macrobrachium rosenbergii, assembly GCF_040412425.1. Taxonomy (NCBI): domain Eukaryota; kingdom Metazoa; phylum Arthropoda; class Malacostraca; order Decapoda; family Palaemonidae; genus Macrobrachium; species Macrobrachium rosenbergii. Next base: position 16,404,724 of record NC_089763.1, on the reverse strand, counting down.
ACTTTGTAATAATGAATAAAACAAACTAGAAATCAAAATACTTCAAAGTCTTCATGCAACTGGCTCCAGGCAGTCTTGGAACTCGTGCAAAGGATGAAAAAGATCTTTTATTTTCAGAGTAAGAAAATGGCCTTTAAAAGTTTCAATTGTTCATCTGAACGGTTTAAAAGCAACCTCTCCTTCACGGACCGAACTGGCACGAACTACACGTTTGTGAAGGAAAAACCGAGAGATTCGCTTTTGTAATGACGGCACCTCGACTCGGGGCGCTCCTTGATGTATCAACGCTCATCCATTAACGAATAACAAAAGATACAATGATACTTACCGGCCTGCATTGGCGCTTCATAACACCACGCCCATCATAAATAATGGTGAAACCCAAAGTGAAAAAAAAATTGTTCAAGTTTTCTCTCTCTCTCTCTCTCTCTTTAATTGCTACACCTGCGTTACCTACTCTATCTCTCATTCTGCCATTCATCAAAACGACTTTGAAAATGCTCCGATATTTTTCCCCCGGGGTGGCGCCGAAGATGAAAACACCTTCTCGCACGCTCGTGCGTAAGGTGCTTAGGGGCGTTAAAATCACCGGAGATCTCGGAACGTATTTTCAAATAAGAACAAAGATCATTATTTTTTCGCAACAGACAAAAGCGGTAAATCGTTACTTTATACAAGAAACTTAGAAGTTCCACGAAAACAAACCTAATAATATATATATATATATATATATATATATATATATGACTAGTAGCTATATGTACTGTACATATATGAGTGTATGTATGTATGTATGTATGTATGTATATATGTATATATATATTATTATATATATATTATATATATATATATATATATATATATATATATATATATATATATATATATATATATAAAGCAGATACCTGATTGTTGCCAAAGTATCTCTGAAAAATGATCATTCTCTCTCCATGACATCAGCAAGAGCGCGGCGACAGGGTTAAATCCAACGAAAACTTCCACCAGAACGCACATATCCTCCCTCATGTCAGCGCCACCCTGCCAAACCCCCTAACCTAACCCATAGGGCGCTCATTAGCATGCCGGGAACGCAACATCACTGTCAACTGTCTAGACATTTGATAGCACGCATCAACCTCTGCTGTTGGGATTCAACTATTGTCTTCTCTTCGGAGCACTCCAATCGCAGGGTTCAGTTTCACTGAGAGAGTTCTACAGTATTACGTTCGAGATAATTCGGTACACGGGATTTAGTAAATATCTGAACCGGGTTTCTACTGTAAGAATTGCGCAGGTTAATTTAGTAAGTTCTTGCACCAAGTAAATAACTAATATGATTTACTTTGGTTCATTAATTTACAGTTCTACAATGTTAGAGTGAAAACAAGTAAATAAAACTTAGCACAGAACTAGCAGTTCTAACGTGTTTTATTTGCACTCAGGGACTAAAAAAAATTAAATAAATAAATAAATAAAGGGGGTGGGGGTGGGGGGTTTGGAGCCCCTTGGACATTGAAATTCAGAGCCGATACATTACATCTGATCTCCGAAATAAAACCGAACATTATGTAGTCTACAGCATTAAAATACTGTGTACACTTCAAAGTCTCCACCCGATAAACTCCGCAATAAAATACTTTCGCTATCTGATCTGTCGATACAGATCTGAGAGAGATGCAGCTTGTTGCTCTACAGCAAGTTGCACGGCGGCGTCATAATACCCTCCAGAGTGGCCGTCGTACGTGGCCCCTGGCTCCACCCACGAAGTCTATACAGCATCGGCCCCACCCAAGCCATGTTACCCTAAATGCAAGAGCAGATCTCTTCTGGTATCAGCAGTGCCCACGACAAAGGAAGAACGGCGATGGAAAAAGAAGAGGAAGAGGAAGATGGAGAAATGTAGTAGGAAGAAGGCAACTAAGAAGCAGGCAAGGAAAACTGAAGAAAGTGAACTAGGAAGAAGGCCAATGAAAAACGAGGCAGACGACCTAATAAAAGGTATAGGATATGGAAGACAAAGAAGACGGGGGCATGCAAAAGGAGGAGGAAGAGGAGAGGGGAAAAACATGAGGGGGAAAATGGGGACGATTGACAAGGTGGCCTAATGCATAAGCACAGAAGGAAAATTAATAAATCTGAAACAGAAGATGGGCGATGGAAAATGGAGAAGGCATTCATGATCCGATAGACAAGGAAGAAGAGCATTTTTGAAGAGATTCATGATCCGATAGACAAGGAAGAAGAGCATTTTTGAAGAGATTCATGATCCGATAGGTACACAAGGAAAAGAGCATTTTTGAAGAGATTCATGATCCGATAGACAAGGAAGAAGAGCATTTTTGAAGAGATTCATGATCCGATAGACAAGGAAGAAGAAGAGCATTTTGAAGAGATTCATGATACGATAGACAAGGAAGAAGAGCATTTTTGAAGAGATTCGGATCCGATAGACAAAGGAAGAAAGAGCATTTTGAAGAGATTCATGATCCGATAGACAAGGAAGAAGAGCATTTTGAAGAGATTCATGATACGATAGACAAGGAAGAAGAGCATTTTTGAAGAGATTCATGATCCGATAGACAAGAGATTCAAAAAGAAGAGCATTTTTGAAGAGATTCATGATCCGATAGACAAGGAAGAAAGAGCATTTTTGAAGAGATTCGTGATCCGATAGACAAGGAAGAAAGGAAGAAGATAGAGCATTTTGAAGAGATTCAAGGATCCGATAGACAAGGAAGAAGAGCATTTTTGAAAGAGATTCATGATTACGATAGACAAGGAAGAAGAGCATTTTTGAAGAGATTCATGGTCCGATAGACAAGGAAGAAGAGCATTTTTGAAGAGATTCATGATACGATAGACAAGGAAGAAGAAGCATTTTGAAGAGATTTTATGAGCATTTTTGGAAGAGATTCATGATCTGATAGACAAGGAAGAAGAGCATTTTTTGAAGAGATTCATGATCCGATAGACAAGGAAGAAGAGCATTTTTAAGAGATTCATGATCCGATAGACAAGGAAGAAGAGCATTTTTGAAGAGATTCATGATCCGATAGACAAGGAAGAAGAGCATTTTTGAAGAGATTCATGATCGATAGACAAAGGAAGAAGAGCATTTTTGAAGAGATTCATGATTCGATGATAGACAAGGAAGAAGAGCATTTTTGAAGAGATTCATGATCCGATAGACAAGGAAGAAGAGCATTTTTGAAGAGATTCATGATACGATAGACAAGGAAGAAGAGCATTTTTGAAGAGATTCATGATACGATAGACAAGGAAGAAGAGCATTTTTGAAGAGAGATTCATGATTCATGGTCCGATAGACAAGGAAGAAGAGCATTTTTGAAGAGATTCATGATCCGATAGACAAGGAAGAAGAGCATTTTTGAAGAGATTCATGATACGATAGACAAGAAGAAGAGCATTTTGAAGAGATTCATGATATGATTAGACAAGGAAGAAGAGCATTTTTGAAGAGATTCATGATCCGATAGACAAGGAAGAAGAAGCATTTTGAAGAAGATTCATGGTCCGATAGACAAGGAAGAAGAGCATTTTTTGAAGAGATTCAGATTCATGATACGATAGACAAGGAAGAAGAGCATTTTGAAGAGATTCATGATGATACGATAGACAAAGGAAGAAGAAGGCATTTTTGAAGATTCATGATACGATAGACAAGGAAGAAGAGCATTTTTGAAGAGATTCATGATCCGATAGACAAGGA
>NC_089763.1:16388494-16398494 GCF_040412425.1 Macrobrachium rosenbergii | reverse complement strand
CAATTATCAAAGAATAAAACAATTAATCAGTATCACATACACCCTCTCTAAATACGACCACCATTTTGTTGCATCCTCGATCGCATTCAACACGAAATGCGTTGACATGTGCATTCTTACAAATTCTTAACTGTTTCGACGAAGAAATCCATATTATGTCGTCCTGGAAAAATCAATCGTTTGGTTTTAGAAATAACCGATGAAGTAAAAAAAAATATGATGGGGTAGGAAAATGAAAAGAGAGAGAGAGAGAGAGAGAGAGAGAGAGAGAGAGAGAGAGAGAGAGAGAGAGAGAGAGAGAGAGGTGTCATTTGCTATTAATGGGTTTTTATGAAATATCTTTCTGGACGTACCCTAAATAAATAAGAACAAAGCACCTACTAAGGTTAAACGAAAACGGTTTCAGCACTGGTAAATACCTAGAGAAGGGAAGAGAAGCGCACTTGCAATGGGAGGAGGAGGAGGAGGAGGAGGAGGAGGAGGAGGATCATGATTATGGCAACTGCTGTTGATAGAGAAAAGGCGATTAGCAACGTTAGATTCTTAGAGCTGAGGCCGTGCAAGTGCAACAGTGCAACAGAGATTGCCCCACTGATCTTCCTTCACACTGGGAATTAGGCACTGCCTGGACAGATGGTTGCAAAGCACGAGGGAAAACATCAACACCATTAATGTTCACATATCAGCAAAGCCTAGCTTGCATGCACTGGTTCATTAGGCTCTAATGCATATAATAATGTACGTGCGCTTGCGCATGCATAAACAAGATTTAATATGACTTTGCAACAACAATAGTATATGACTTAGATAGAGAGAGGGCAATTTTCCAGACACTGATGACTTTCTCTCAGGAAATTTTATTCAGAAGGTTTTTATTATTAATCTTTTATTGTTCAATGTATATAAATCAGATATTAATAAAAGTTAAGATATTTCGCAAAAATCTTAATATAAACTCATTTTGTTACTAGTAATAAAAACAATCGCGAGGTTATTACAAAAAACTATATCCGTTAACTCATTTTACTGTATTTTCAGTTCAAGGAGACACAAAAAACTCCGCGTATTAAAATGTCCTAACTTTCGACTACATAAAACCTTCAACTAAATGAATGGTATAAAAATAATATAAACTCCTGAAAATCCTTGATTATCGTTCACAAGTGAAAGAATTATTTTGATTTTATAAACATGATGTACATATATTAATACTATACATAATATAAAATAAAATTTAATAACGATCTGACGGTATTACTGAATACAAATAATGAACTGCGCTACCTGCAGTAGTAATGACATTGAATCTGGCGTGAAATTATACATACCCGACCAAAACAATCTTGGCGATGTGCACCATATACGCTGAGCGTTTAATTCATACCGAATCACAACATGCAAAAATCACACAATTACGTGGCACAATTGTTATTGTTACGAACGTCTACGTTTGAGTCCATTTACGTAAAATAAGTAAATAAATAAATGATTATATAAGGCTATATATATACTTTATATATATATATATATATATATATATATATATCTTTTTATATATATATATATATATATATATATATAATGTTGGTCACTTTTTTATCAGATACCTATATGTAACTGTTAGTAACCACCATGCCCCTTTGGATAACATTTTTTTTATCGAATTCTTACACCTTTTGGACCTTACATAGAAATTCTGAAGTCCTGATCACGGCGGTAACGTAACCTCATTCTGATACTCCACATGTGGGTTCGAATCCTTGCTACGGATGTCAGATTTTTTTCATATTGTTGCATTTGGATATCAGGCTTTGTAGTGACAAACGTATCTCAAAAGAGTGAAGAATTCGTGAAGTTAAGAGGGCAAAGTGGGTATTACAGTTACACATACATACATTATGTAAATGTATACATAAATATACATATATATTTATATATGTACAACTGCATCACGAAAATATGGAACGTGATGGATACATAAATAAAGACAAAATCCTCGACTCTCCAACCGGCCAGTGAAGAATTAGAGGAATTTATTTCTGGTGATAGAAACTCATTTCTCGTCATAATGTGGTTCAGATTCCACAATAAGCCGTAGGTCCCGTTGCTAGGTAACCAATTGGTTCTTAGCCACGTAAAATAAATCTAATCCTTCGGGCCAGCCCTAGGAGACCTGTTAATCAGCTCAGTGGTCTGGTTAAACTAGTAAGATATACTTAAGACAAAATCCACAAAGGAAAGAGAAACAATGGAGTGCTGCAAGGCCTTTCGACTTCTAGTCCTTTGGACCCCTGTTTTAGTAAAATGTTCAATGACCTAAAATATAAAACCACTGACTAAGCTACAAATTAGTTACCATACATGTATTTTCTATGTATTCGTATGTTTAATACAATTTTTTTGTAAAAATGTTCACCTTGCAAAAAACATTATTATTATTTACCAAAAACAAGGGAATTATTGAGTTGTACTTTTATAAAGATTTTTGGTGGTCAATCAACTTCCTTGTATAATCTTTTAGTTGTCCTGTCCCTGCTTCTAAACGGTTGAGCTTAATCCTTTGTAAACCTCTTAAATATTTAACGCTGTTTTGGGAGTACCACTAATTTTTCGATTGTGTTGGATTCCAGGTACATATTTTTTCCTTTGTAATCGCCATTTGTCATTTATATGAGCTTTCTTTGTAAACTCATTTTATATTTATTCAGTCCGCTAAGTAAAGGACTAGAAGTCGAAAGTCTCTTTTCTCCGTGTATTTTTGTCTATATATATATATATATATATATATATATATATATATATATATATATATATATATATATATATATATATATATATATATATATATATATATATATATATATAGAGAGAGAGAGAGAGAGAGAGAGAGAGAGAGAGAGAGAGAGAGAGAGAGAGAGAGAGAGAAACACTACGGCAACGTACCCAAGGCAATAACTTGCTGAAGGATGATGCAACATTACTAAAACGAGAATACATCAGAAAATTGGTCAATAGGTAATGAAGGAGCGACTGCAAAATCGGAATGTCTTGGTTGCCTGTAAATGCCACTCTGGGAAACGTAAAAGGAGACGAGGGTCGTCGCTGTAAATAATTCTGATGACTTCAGCCAGACGTCTGATCACATTGCCTGAGACAACTCATTAATCAAGAAGGTACTGAACGGGAGGGGGGCGGGGTAAGAGGATACTCACCCACAGGAACAAAGAGGAGATTATTTCGGATTACCTTACGATTACTGGTGGATTATCTAGCATTATTCACCTTATTAGTCGGTTCTATAATAAACTTTTTGAAAAATTAATGAAAACGACACAAGGCGTAATAAAAACAACTGAAAATGCGCCGAAGTTTCTTCGGCGCAATCGAGTTTTCTGTACAGCGTATAATGCTGTATGAAACTCTCAGCCGGCCGTGGTGGCCTGTGTTGCTGTGGTGGCCTGTGTTGCTGCGGTGCCAGACGCACGACCATGGCTAACTTTAACCTTAAATAAAAAGAAAAAACTATTGAGCTAGAGGGCTGCAATTTGGTATGTTTGATGACTGGAGGGTAGATGATCAACATACCAATTTGCAGCCCTCTAGCCTCAATAATTTTTAAGATCTGCGGGCGGACAGAAAAAGTTCGGACGGATAAACAAAGCCATCTCAATAGTTTTCTTTTACAGAAAACTAAAAACAGAAAAACTGCCAACGGTATATAATAATAATAATAATAATAATAATAATAATAATAATAATAATAATAATAATAATAATAATAATTTGAAAAGTTACAGTCGAATCTCTTTCACCTACACATATTATCCTGACTTGAGACTTTCTCCAAGTCGACGTCTTCAAGATCAATGCATGCATGTGACTGATTACATTAGAGAATCAAATGGATTATCTCCGATTATTACCCTCGCTGCTGATTTATAGCACACTCACTCACGACCATTATTCAAATTCACATCGACAGCACGATGGATGTGCCGAATCATTTACTTTCTAAGCAGTATATGATTGGTTTTACCAGCCCTATTCTTCACTAGTTCCCCGAATACTCACCTGACTAGTTCCCCAACACCCACTTGACTCCTTCACCAAAACTCACTTTTGTGTGCTTTGACTTTGTCATCGTTAGCTTGCTTCCAAAATTAAAAACGCCAAGCGCTGGGATCTATGAGGACATTCAGCGCTGATACGGAAACTGACTGTAAATAGGTGTAAAAGGGGGAAAAGTTCGCAGTTGAACTATGTATCAATTGTTAAGGGAGGGTGGAAAGCAAGAGAATACAAAAGAAGGTACAGTAAAAAGGAATGAAAGGGGTTGTAGCTGGGGGCCGAAGGAACGCTGCAAAGAACCTTAAGTAATGCCTAAATTGCACCGCATGAGGTGCACTGGCGGCACTATCCCCTACGGAGCTTCCAAAATTAGTAGTCTTTGGATGAAAGGGAATGCAAAGTCGCGCATATGCCAATCTAATTCTCTCAACCAAGCCATATATTTCCTGAGAGAACTCTCTCTCTCTCTCTCTCTCTCTCTCTCTCTCTCTCTCTCTCTCTTGAAAAGGGTACAACTGCCGTACACGCGTACGCCCGACCGATCTTGACAGAACCCGAAATATTCCGCAAATTTCAATGAAAATTTGCCAAATACGGGCAGCCTCAATTAAATCCGGTTCTTGCGTTGGCCAGAACGCAATACTATCCGAGCGGTAACTAATCCCACTATTACGTGACATCATGAATCAACTGGGTTTGATATCTTAATTATCGAAAAAATAAAAGTATCTCAACAGAAAAACAATTCATACAACTATTTCCATATCGATTAGTTAAACGCATAAATTTAGTGCGAAATGCCTAACTAATCAAGTAACAGAAATATCCACCAGGCATGAGTAGACTGAATATATTATACACGCATTCTGTATATACTGTATATGCATATATATGTATTTATATATGTATATGTATATATGTATGTGTATATGTATGTATACTGCATAAATATATATAAAAATGTATTACAGGAAAGGTAAAAATTAAAGACCAGGTACTAAGCGCTTTATATTAACAAATTACTAAAAACTTTCCAGATAAATGTTGTTTACAAGAATTCAGCAACAGTTCAAAATTTCATTGTTCGTAGCTCCCCAAAACAAATTAGTGGTTGTATTTGCACGATTCCTTGTGCTGGGTGTAGTAACAAATATCTAGGTCAAACTGGTAAAGAACTGGATTACCGTCTAAAACAACACTTTTATCCGGTTCGAATAGGTCAAATGAAAAGTGAATGATTTTAACCGCTGTATAGACTGGAAAAACTCATCTCAGATAATTTTTTGTAACTATTGTTAAAAGATATATCACTGAATCTGCCTTTATAAAGTATTTAACAACCAGCTTGCGATTCTAATTGGATAGTTACCTTGTTCTACTAATTGCAGTTTCAGTTCTTCAGCATTTTTAAAGTAGTCTTACTTATTGTATGGTAATGACAATCTATTTTTTGAACTTCTGCTTACATACAATAGTGATGTTATGATTGCTGATGGCTTTGATTTTTGGCTTTTGAAGTTTTCTTTTTCGTGTGTCTATTTATTTAACTGTGTACCCCGAAGTAGTGTACTCAATACACGAAGGCGCTTGAGACCTGGTCCTCATTTTCACCTTTCCTGTGGTTATCTGCGTATATATTTGTCACGTGCAGTTTGGTGGCTTATTGCTGATGTACAGTATGTGTATATATACAGTATATATACATATATATATATATATATATATATATATATATATATATATATATATATATATATATATAATGTGTGTGTGTGTGTGTATACAGTATGTATGTATATATATATGTATATATATATATATATATATATATATATATATATATATTACATGTACATACACATATAATTATTTTAAAAATCACTACTCAAAAAGTAACATTCAGTAGTCACACCCAAAGCATGAACGCGCAAAGACTAAAGTGCGTGAGATAAGCTTAAGGTAAATAAGATTTGCACTAATGCCTTCTTAACTTTGATTGATATACAAAAGATCATACCGCTAAACATAAACGCACACATTAGAAGACAAACTGCACAAACAGTGGCAAAATAAAGTCAGGAAGGATGAGTTACTCAAAACGCAAATGTGTTTTAGTAATAATAATAATAATAATAATAATAATAATAATAATAATAATAATAATAATAATAATAATAATAATAATATCACCATCAATCATTATCATCATCATTAATATCAATATCAACCTGGAAAGAACACTAGGCAAATGTAAATAAAATTCTCGTGTGTAAAATTTAAAGCCGATAAGCATATACGCGTACTCTTAGATGAAGAAAAATATAAATCTGATAAACAGCGGTCTCTATAATTCGCCTGACAACTGGAAACGAATCTTGAGAAAAAGCTACGAAAAAAAGGAAGAAAAACAAGCCATTCTTCTTCGTCTTGTTTCTGAAAGCAAACGTCAGGATAAATTAAAATGTACCTCTTAGATAACTCCCTCATTAAAGGCACAAGCAAGAATCAGATCGTCCTCACAAGAATTTCTCCTGACCGTTCTCAATAATAGCAAAACGAAAAAATAAAATAAACAGTTAAAAAAAGGGCCTCTCTTACACTGAATAATATATGGTGGTTGTTGGCAGGTGTAGATCGCAGTCATGGTAAATATTTGGTTGGTGCAAGTCAATGCGTTGCATGGGTCCTCTTTGTTGAGTGGTTAGGACACACTCCTAACAAGTGAGGACAACTAGGCTGGACTCCCTAGCTAAAAAAAAAAAAAACACACACACACACATACACAACCACAATCATGCACGTTCAATTAAAAGAAACTGTTCCTCTGTTTGCCTATGCAGTGAATTATGTATTTGGTATATGGTCGACGCAGGCGGATCGCAACTAAGATGGATAATGTCATGTGGTACGCAATCTCATCGCAAAATAACTGCCGACCTTTCCAAGGAACAAAAAATGGATGTACGTGTGTGTGTGTGGAGACACTAACTTAAAAACAAAATTCACTAGACTACAATAATCTTGGCAGTAAATGTTATCTTCAGAATACTCACAGGTTCCCCATCAAGATCTAGAGTACTGTTTCCCATAAACATCGCTACAGTCTGTGGACAAAAAACAATAAATTGGATCATTAAATTCATGAAAAACCTCATCGAGATAAAGAATAGAGAAGTGGCTATTAACCCGTTAATCTCTTTGAATGAACAGCAAACTATTGCAAGATAATCATCTTACCCAATATTCATCTATCATCATCACCATCACGGTAACAATCAGCATCAATATTAACAACAGACCAGTCGTTTGATCCCACCAATCATTTTTATAAAGAATTTTCGTATTATCAATCGTTTCATTAAATACCAAAGTTTTCTCGGCATCGTAACTGTAGTTGTGTGATTCTAGTTGTCAGATGTGATTTGATTAAAAACGACAATGACAAAGTGACTGAGTACCCCTGTTTGTCATATGTGAAAATAAAGGGACGAATATCACAGCTACCTAACAGAACTATAGCGGTACCCAGCGAGACTGACGGCTTCAATATCGTGTCCTGGCAACTTGACCTTATGAAATCGGAAAAACTGTTGACTGGTAGGTTGCCAGAACGCGGCAATAAAAAAAGTTAAACCAAAGATCAGTCAAACTAAACTAAAAACTACAGAATGGGCCAAAATACGTAACAAACTTGACAATTGTTTGGATTTACCAATGAAAACACTCGGGCTTTCTAAAAGGGCACCTCTGGTTATATGGGGAGTATCTTTGGCTCCTCTCTTTCTTTATAAAAAAAAAAAAAAAAAACTTTCATTCTTTCAGGAAAACTTCAATTTCCCCTCGAGAATCATCGCCTGGCAAAATTTAAAGCTAAACAAAAAGTAAAACTGAACACACGGCTTTTCATCCGGATTCGACATACATGTAGAGTTTTCAGCAAAAAAAAGTGTTTAATTACAGGTGGCCAACGGGGCAAGTACACAGATCATCAACCTCCGAAATAAAAACGTCCGTATTAGCCAAAGCGCTCATCTAAATCAGCGGAGGTAGCAATTAGTAAAATATTAAAAGCAATTAATCCCACTCAGGTGATGTAAACACCTTGGAGATAACCACCGACCCACCTCAACTCTTTCGCTTAAGGTATAACGAACGCGGCTGTGCTTATAAGGAGACGGGCCTCTCTCTCTCTCTCTCTCTCTCTCTCTCTCTCTCTCTCTCTCTCTAATGAAAAATACTTAGTTATAAAAATACAAGTAATGGGACACACACAAAACTTATTGAAAAACCCTGCCTCTCAGGGTTTATCAAAGTTGTTTTCAGTAGTAAACCATTAAAAGATCAGATATGTCTTAATAATTACTAATTGTTAGGTAAAACTACTAAAGGTAACAAATACATAACCATACACTAAAACGCAAGAGCACGACTAAATAGAAGTACGAGAATAATAATAACTGGAAAAAATCGAAGTACGGGAATAAAGATAACGATGAAGAGAGAACACTCGACTCGAGGCGACGACTTTCCTGTTTTCACCCTCTGTTTCTAAACACGTTACTGCTGATTTGGCATTGCCTTGTCTCTGCTGCTTCGTAAACCTCCTATACCTATTCGAGGTACTAGTTAGTGGGAGAGGAACATTCGGCGCAAATGATATATCTCTATCTTTGGACATCGGTTAGTAACCCGTCTTCTTAATCTTCCTAAAAACTGTGGGCATTTATCTTCCTCCAGGAAACCGGTGTTAGGAACTTCGGAGCGTCTCTCTCTCTCTCTCTCTCTCTCTCTCTCTCTCTCTCTCTCTCTCTCTCTCTCTCTCTCTCTCTCTATCTCTCTCATATTATATATAAGGTATAATATATATATATATATATATATATATATATATATATATATATATATAATATATATATATATATATATATATATATATATATATATATATATATATATATATATTATATATTTTCTTTCTGCATAAGCAGTTGGAATATTTAACACTAAATCCGAAAAGATTTACAATTCAAGTAGGAGCACACCTCGACATATAATAATTTCCCATGAAAAAATGCCACCAGGGCCCTTGATAAACCGCTGCGTCTTTCTTTACTTTTATAGTGCTCTAATAATTAGAGTGCTGGGAGGCTCTGGTAAAGTGATAAAGCGGGGTAGATTCCTTACGCTTAACTAAATAGTAATTATACGCTCTTTTAACGTCCTAGTTATCACCTCGCTGATCTTGCAATAAATGGCACTGGTGTTTTTATCTCCAATTTTCACTGCGTCAACATCAACGTGCTGGAGTTCAGGATGTTATTATGTCGAGGTTAAGCTGTGAGGTCATTTCAATTGCGTCATGCATCAGCGTTTGATGCGTGCGTAAAAAGTTACGGATCTCACCTTCGTATAAACATACTTATGGTACAGCTTGCGACAAGGCAGAGTCAAAACGTTTCTAGCGCACTTTCATCCGGTATGAAAAACATTTCAAGTGTTTCGTGACGCTATTTCTAACAATAACAAAAAAAAAGTTCAAATATGCAACAACGACGGAGGAGTAACCACTGACAAATACTTATTCGGTTCAAAGGGATTTGTCTCTCTCACCAGCAAACATGCCCCTCTGCGAGTCACTATTTATGTCACGTAATACTTCGAATGAATAAACGAACGGCTCCATCGACCATTACTTCTCATAGTGTACGCGCAACTTCAACGTTTCAAATGGATCGATTGTTTGTTATTGATACTCTTCAAACTAACAACACTGACACTGAGGCTTTTGTTAAAAGCAGCAAAGTCCCTTCCTTATTATTTATATACATACATACGTGCTTATACAGATATGTATATATATATATATATATATATATATATATATATATATATATATATATATATATATATATATATATATATATATATATAT
>NC_089763.1:16380994-16385994 GCF_040412425.1 Macrobrachium rosenbergii | reverse complement strand
CTCATTTAAACTGGATGGTATCCAGCGGATACCATCCAGTTTAAATGAGATCCTTTGTTAATTGTACTAATAATGCACACATAGCGACTGTGTAAGTGATAAATATTATATATATATATATATATATATATATATATATATATATATATATGTGTGTGTGTGTGTGTGTGTGTGTGTGTGTGTGTGTGTGTGTGTGTGTGTGTGTGTGCGCGCGCGTGTGCGCGTTATACGTGTATGCCAGCAATCATTATGAAATTAATGGTAAATGATTAAACGTCACGAAATACGAGTACATGCCCGTTAGATTCTGTTGACTATGAATGCATAAGACTGAATAGTTCAAATTACCTTCAACAAAATACAACCTCAATTCCTATGATTTAACAAAAAAGCACTCCAGACATACAAAATGCTTCCTTCTAAGAAAATCGGAGCAAAAACCTTATTTGGAGGTCATTTTCCCGTTTTACACCAACGGACAGAAGGTGAAGAGATTAGCTTGCCCATCTTAACAAATTTATTGTGGTAGTCCTCGGATTCCCTGTGTTGCAGCTTTGGAATTCTCTTAGGGCGACTGATTTTCTTTGATCCTCTTTATTTTTTTCTTCGGGCCTGTGCTACCTGTAGATAAGGGCACTGGCTGTCCGTCCCGTCTACGCCAGAAAGAAATGAAACTGCGATGCCAATCACTAAATGAAAAGGACGGGACAACCTTTATCTCAAGGGTCCTCTTTTAACTCCTATCAAATATAACAAATTTCTGAAATATCTGGGAACTGAAAGGTGAATATGGTTAGGGGAAGAAAAGGTCTATGTTGGCAACTAGGAATGACAAATGAGAGTGTGAGAGAGAGAATTATCACTTAAGTGCAATTCATTAAATACTTATCAGTCTGAGTGGAATAAAATTACATAAGTCCTCAAGAGAGCCATTACTCACATTAAAACTAATTAAAGCTTCCAAAAAAACAATAATCCTGGACACATAATTGGATCAAATAACCCTGGATCCTCATCAGGATCGAATGAAACTTCTTTATAAAATTCTGGAGACCTTTGGACTGAATCTGAATAAAAAATAATACTAAATCTGCATCTGAATCAAAGAATGCAGAGTTCACCCCTAGATTAAATAAAAATTCTGGAGCCTCCGGATCCACAACTGGACAAGCAAGTACCCTGGATCCATATTTTGATAGAACAGCAATCTTATATCTGCATCTGGATGAAATAATCCTGGACCTGTTTTTGCATCAAATAACAATCTTGGATCCACATCTGAGTTAAATAACAATCTTGGATCCCACAGGATCAAATAACAATCCTGGAGCTGCATCTGTATTGAAGAATGTCGAGTCCAAATCTGGATTAAACAAAACTTCTAGAACCTTTGGATCGCCATCAGATCAAGTGACAATCCTGGATCTACACCTGGCCCAAAAAATGTTGAGTCTACATTCGGCTTACATATAAATTCTGGAGCCTCTGGATCTGAATCTGAATCAAATACAAATCCAGGATCTACACCTGGATCAAATAACAATCCTTGATCCACATCTAGCTCAAATGAAAATCCTGGGGCCGCATCAAGATTAAAGAATGCTGAGTCCACATCTGGATTAAATCATTCTGGAGTTCTGATTTGCATCTGGATGAAATAAAATCATGGAGCCCCTACATCAAATAACAATTCTGGATCCCTATTGAATTAAATAATCCTGGATCTACATCTGGATCATACCACATTGGATTTGGACCTATTCTAAGGCCTAAAATAGTCATCTTTGAGCCATGGTCCAGCCAAAGTCCATGAGACCACCCTTCACAAAGACTTACTGAAAACCTAACTTTCCAAAATACCTTGTGAAGAGAACGACAGACGAAAGACAGTGATTACATATACTCTCATCCAACCGCAGCGGTGGGGCGACCCGAAATTTGAGAGTACAATACAATTAAGTCGTTTGCAGCCTTTTATTTTACGTCCTGCCCCGATTTCTTTCTTCCATCTTGCTGTCCAACCACTCCAACTCTTTTCATCTAAGCACTGAATGGCTGAAAGTGTGCCGGTGCTTGGCGTTATAAGCTAATCTTGATATTTCAATCAATCAATCACAAAGACAACGGTCTTTGAAGCCAGAAATATTTTAAAAGGTGGAAATGATTTCAAGATGAAAAATGAAAATGCCATTCATTTTCCACGAAACATATTCAACCTATCAATAATTCATAATTAAATACACACACACACACACACACACACATATATATATATATTATATTAAATATATGATGTATATATACATATTTCTAAAATGACAAGATTCATTTAAGAGGCCACACCTATCATTAAAAACAAATACGAGTTACCTTTTGAGCATACCAGTGGAAAACCAGAACAAGAAAAAAAAATAAGAAAAAATGATTGCCAGCAATACACCTACGCAATACACTGAACAGGAGATTGTACACTCCAGACATGAAGACAAGGTAGCACTGACACCTGCTTCATAATGACCTTCGCAATTCCCAACGCAACATCCGTAAGAATTCGTTGAAAATCTCGAGCGTTCACTGAAGACAATAAAGGCAACTGCCACTATTAGCAGTTCAAAACCGGTTACGATCATACATACCGTGGGAAAATAGGAAGACTCAAATGTCATTGTTCTGCCCAGCGTACAATACCATTTGGTCGTTTTAACTGTTCAGTTTTTCTTTTTTTCGAAGAAAGCTTCCACCCTCGATAACACTGCCGCAGGGGGTCCTATGCTATTTTTGGCATCGACGGCTGCACCTTCGGTTAATTAAGCTGAGGTTTTTCAAGTTTCTCGTTCCCTGAAGTTTGCAGTCTATGTCCTTAACTTGGTTGGTGATTAATTTTCTTACATACAAAATGATTTCCAGCACAAAATTATGATAGGGAACTAAATTTCCTGGAAATGACCACGGTACAGGACGAAGGATATAGCCTAGACTTGTGATTGGGCACATCGCAAATCATATTTCAAAAAATAGTGTATTTCTTAATTCCTTTATTACACACGAAAAATACATCAAACGACATCACGTCCTCGACAGAACAATGGCAGAGAGAGAGAGAGAGAGAGAGTTTTAGAGCAGTTTTACAGACATGCAGACACACATACACACACACACACACACAATGGTATGACGGCAATCAATTTCTTGGCCGAAGGATCACAAACAGTTTGGTCTTGTTGTCGGCACGTATGTTCTCATACATCTCCTATTCATTTTTACTCTCTCAAATTAAATGGTAGAGTTCTAACACCAAATGGAGTTTTTTTCTTTTTTTTTCCACTGACACTCGTACTCATCACTATAGCAGAAGGAAAGGTGTTCTCATCCCTTACTTTTTTAAGTAACAATTCAGCCACTACATAATTAGACCATCGACCATTACCCCCTCAGACCAGTCACGAAATATACTGGTTAAAAATTAATTTATTTCCTCATAAAATGGTGCTTCCATCTTCACTATTTCACTGAAATTTTAAGATGCATCTTTCATATAGTTAATCATTAACACAGTAAATCATTTGACGTCTAGATATTACGCAGGAATAAAACTAAAATCACTTCATGAAATGATCCTGGAAACTTGAAGGGGAAGCCTAGTTTGCAAGTCCCTGTCACTGTGGAATGATTAAATAAAAAAAAATACATAAAAAACAAATACAAACAAAATTGCAATTAAACAAAAAAAGCTGTGAGGCAGGTTGCAAAAACGCAGAGTAGCAGAACCAATCAGAATTGACACGAGAGAAGGAGTTAATAAATAGGTAAAATGGCAACATAACATAGTCATGATAAACAACAAAATTGGGAGGTTGCAGATAGAAAAAAAATAAATATTGCAGCAAAAAATAAAGAGAATCAATCTGCTGGAGAGCGAAGCTAATAAAAAAAAAAAAAAAAAAAAGAGTGGTTGTGGCAAACAAGAAAAAAATCAGAAAAGAACCAAAAAGGAAAACGAAACGAGACAAAACACTAACTTAAGAAAAACTAAAAAAGAAAGAAGTATGAAAAAACGATGCCGTGTATAATAACAGACAAACAAAAAGGTAGAAAAGGAGGAAACAAAAGACCAAAAAACCATTCAGCAGCAGCACTACAATTTAAAAGGTAAACAAAGCAATCAGAAAATAAAAAAAAAAATAAGAAATCAAGTCCCAGTAGCCAAAAGAAGAATCAAAACAAAGGGAAGACAAAGGTCAGCAGGCACGAGAAAATAACACAGGGCCAAATTGCTGCAACGACCCAATTTAACAGAGGCATCTCTCAAAATCAAGCACTTGGAGGTCAGTCATCCATTTCGCGCGAAGTGCCATGAGACATTTCAGAAGGGTGGGTGGAGGATGGGGATAGGGATAGGGAGGTTGGAGATGGGAAGAATGGGGATGGAGAGGAAGGGGGGCTGGTGGGAGGCACAATTTAATGAAATAATGAGGGCGAAAGTATCCCGAGACAGGGACCAGATTTATAGCGTTCGCTCTGATTTCACGAGGGGGCGGGTGTAATTACTCTTGGCACACGGTCAGACGCCATAAAAGTTGGCGGAAAATGATTTTGGGCGGCTACATGGGCCAGAGCATTATGCAGGTGGCAAAGGGAGGCAAAATAAAACAGACACGCCCGAACGTGCGTGTAAGCACAAATACAGAGAACGCATTAAGTGACTACTCCCACATATAGAGATAATAATGGGGATTTACGAGTTACCTTTGGACATTCCATGTCTAATTTCGACCGAAGGCCACCTATTACATCCTTTTTCGTCCCATTTACTGAAAGGCTTCCTAACCTTGGCTGACTAATAGAGCTGCATCCACATCCTGAATCTCTGAAGATTCCCTTTTAATTTCACTTTCATTTTATGTACCATCAACCTTTATGCTTAACCATAAAAGCATATTCAATGTAGGGTGGTCCACGCTGGTTGTAAAATCCAGGAGCTCCACATCAGGCCTTTGGGC
>NC_089763.1:16295994-16378494 GCF_040412425.1 Macrobrachium rosenbergii | reverse complement strand
AAGCTTGCTGTTAACTAGGTCAAATTATTTTGGCGCCATCCAATCTCACGGTAAAAGGGACAAGTTGAAGTATAAATATATAAATAAATATATAATTTATATGTAATAAATATATATATATATATATATTATATATATATATATATATATATATATATATATATATATATATATATATACATTATATATAATATATTATATATATATGTTTCACATATTCAAACAATCTAAAGCACACGCATAACATTTACTGTACATGAATAACAGGTAAGATAGAGCAGAGGATTTACCTTCCCTGCGAACACCCACGACACATATCAACTAACGGTACAGACCTGTATTTTTTTTATATATTTCTTTCACCATCTCCCGTTTACGTAACCGGATGAAGTTTTTGACTAGATGGCTTAAAAGAAATACGACATGGGGAAAGTCTGTATCATTTCACACATATTAAAAATTATTTCTTGAATGAATGACGGACAAAATTCCCTAAGGATCTATCTCACTGAGAGAGAGAGAGAGAGAGAGAGAGAGAGAGAGAGAGAGAGAGATAACAAAATTGTACACTTCTTAAATGGCCGAACTCGTCTGGGGAAGAGAGAGAGAGAGAGAGAGAGATATAAAATTGTACACTTCTTAAATGTGAACTCGTCTGGGAAACAGAGAAAGAGAGAGAGGAGAGAGAGAGAGAGAGAGAGAGAATGGTGACATGGCAAAATGACTGGGCAGGAAAGGAACCTAATATTTGCTCGAGCATTACTGAAATGGTTTCGATGGTGCCCTATGCAACAGCAGTAAGTACATACATACATACACACACTCAAACACGTTAATGGAAAGGAAGTCTAGCTTTCTCCTTTTCCAAATAATATTACGTACACATGCACGAACAGCACGGAACGTCCACTTGCTCGTTAGTGCGTGGTACTTGTTTTCCAAAGCATCAGCAGCTATATTCCGTTGGATCGGACACATCGTCACACTGCCAACACAAACAAGACTTCGTTTATCTTAACTGCAAACTGTGGAGCTGATTTCCGGGGCTTTAACTTCGATGGTAATATTCAAACTGTTTAAAAGTTGTGATATTGAGAGAATCATGGTGTACTGACTATTTGGCATACATTTCCTGTTTAAGTATGTTTGTTGACGACCTACGCTTGTTACTTATCTCACTCCTCTTTTCAAAATTGGTCACACTACTTTGCAAGTCGAAGTTTTAAGCTTCATTCATTTGTCTGATTATTTTGAATAATGATAATCATACAAAGTCCCGCCCATTTTTTGTTGGCGAATATATTTATATGAAAAGGCAATAAACCGGATAATCGATCAAAATCAACTTAAAAAATCAGGGACATACCTCACCGCACTGCAGTGAAAGAGGTTACGGAACAATGGTAGATGAGTATGGGTGAAGTGAAAACAGTGTATGGAGCGAAGAGACACAACAGACAGCCCCGTACAAAGGCGTCAACGCAGTGAGTTTTCACCACTCACTCCATATAAAGCCGAAAGGGAGGCATTACCATATGGCATCTGGCATCAACAGTCCCCCATTGTGATGTCTTCCTCTATCAGTTGGATATTCGGTTTTCTGTGGGTTGAAGGAATCCGGGATTCACTATGCAGCGCCAACAATAATATTCAAAATACACAATAATAATAACAATAATACAACAACGCAACCATTACTATTATTATTATTATTATTATTATTATTATTATTACTACTACATTTGGAAGGCTTGTTAAAATACTTGACTGGTGTTTTAAGACTGGGGCACAAATCAACGAAACACTTTTGATATAGACAGATTGCAAATCTCAGCCAAAAGGCTCCATTCTCCCTAAATTAACTTTCCTGTACCTCCAAAAGATCTACTTATCACTTGTTACCATGCATCAATTCCTTCCAAATTCCTTGAAGAAATTACAAATGAACATCTGCACTATGAAATACTTTTAACAGGCTACTCTGAGAGCAACAGTACGTACCAGCACGAGGCTGGCTTCATCTAAAACAGAAACATTAATTTTAGGATCCTCGGCGTCGGTGACCCCACAGATACACCTGGCGCAAAAAAAAAAAAAAACTTACTGCATCTGCACCGGAACGCTTTGATCAGCAGCTGTGCACGCGAATCACTACAAAAACCGAACGACAGAAAATAACCAATGTTAGCTGGCAACATGTGTTTACTTAACTAGCAAGCATCAGTCTTTAATACTGAATCGAAACACCAAAATGTCATTGGATGATTTCACTTTCTAAAGACGAATACACTGTTAGGACATCCATATACAGAAAATTAAAATAGTTCACTAAAAAAAAGGGGCACATCATCATAAAATAGGACATGCCCCGAAACAGAAATAAATTAAATAAAAAACTAAGATTTTCTAATATGAAAATTGAACAAATGCTAACAGCAACAGCAAAACCTACAAAGTTCACAGGGTCTCAGCGAAGTTGCAGAAGAATGACTAATTACCTGTAGTTCGACACGTTTCTTCTCTTGAATACAAAACAACGCGGCGAGTATCAAGTCCATCTTTTTGGCGACGACTTTATCCAAACAGGGAAATAAAAAACCGGTGAAACCAGAAACCTCAGCAGACCTATGCTAACATGTGATATGTTGATAAACGCGCTCATTTTCTTCTCCCGTTTTACTGGGCAAATTTTAAGAGCCCTCCTCTATGCCATGCAGGCTTCACACAAAATTCTTTTTCATGTTCCTTGTTATAAAGAATGTTTTAAATCACCGTCAAAATCTAAAGGCAACAATTTTTCACTTTTCCTTTTATCTTCAGTTGCAAAACTAAAAGGTAACAAAGCATGTGGGAGAAAAGTCTTAAAGAAATAAAAAGAGAAATTTTAACGCCTTCGAAGTAATGAGCTCCCCACCCCCCTAATGTGTGTAATGCGGTTTTGCTGGTCTATTCAGATGTGGGAAAATTTAACTGAGTTCGGTCTCCAAAAATCCTTTTTAAAAAATCGAATCAAATCAAATGAACCATTCAAATACCTAATTTTAAAGAACCACGCGCATAATTCTGTTTTGTTTATATCTACAAATGGATAACTAAAATACAACAAAGAACTAATGAATCCGGTATGCTAAACGTAAAAAGAACATCAAAGACAGAAAACTAATAATAGAAGCTAATACACAACACAAAACAGAGAGAAGGTTGATGAAAACTAGTAAGAAACGAGTCAAAATCTGCAGACTGGTGGGGAGGGGAGGGGGGGATCTGAAGCCACACACCGCAAGCTAATATCGGTTAGCGATTGATAACTGAGATAAGACGGCTGCCTTTTGCATCAGCCACCGTGCAACACCGAGACCAAGGTCCGTGCAGAGAGTTTTCGTCCCTTGTACGGAGTAAGTGGTTCCCGAACTAGCAACCCTTCGCTCTACCGCTTATCTCGTGCGCCAAGATAAACCTCTGAGAAGCGATAGCTATTCTGGGAGTGAGTTTTACCAGTTTCATACAAGTTGACGTACAAATTTTTTTTTTGAGAAAAAAAAAAAAAAAAAAAAAAAAAAAAAGTACATTTTTGGGGGGATGGGGAGGGGTGAAATGGGGACTTCTCAGACTATGAAAGGAAGCCAGATTTGATATTTATTATCATATAATGTTTAGGTCTCAATACCATGATTTTTTTTTTCAGGGAAGTCTCTCATCACTTTAGGATGCCCAGAACAACTAAGGGAAACACTTCTCGTAAAAGACTATTCCCGGATATTACCATCAGAAGGGAGTAGACGCACTTACTTTAACGACTACCGGCTCATCCTTCCAATATCTCAATCTGCCACATGGGAACATTAAAATAACCCCTAAATGTCGTTCCATCCCCTCGATGTTATCGGCCCATTGTCTAACTTCAATTATGCGAGAAAGCTGTTATCTCGTCAGCAACACCGTTAGTATACATTAATAGAGAAACAGCTACCAAAAAGGCTGACTTAATCTTTCGCTGACGGAGAAAAAGGTGGTTCTCTAACAATTAAGAACTACCTGTAAACTGGATTTCTAATTGCGTTAAACGTCCTCCTCTTTGCCGGAAAAGATTCTCCGGTAGCAACTACTATAAGTTATTCATTCGGCGAGATTAAGCATCTCTCCAGTTCACAAATAATTCTTGCGAAATGAATCAGTAACTAATTTTAATTGACCACCACCAAATATCCGCTAATTTCAAACTGCAACTAATACCCACTACTTTCAACAGAAATTGATATATAACTCCAGCTACAACCCATTAATTTTACGTAGTGATCAATATATAATTCCAGATAATACAAAGTTATGTAAGTATTATGATAAATCTTATTACGGTAAATCCAATAATTTCAAAGTTGTGATCAATATCTCATCCAAACTAACATTCAATAAATTCATTATTTTAATCAATATCAGATTCCAACCAACGTTCACCGACTGTTGAATAATCAACACGTAATTCCGGCTATTATCCACCGATTTCAGCCCTTTCATCGACATCTAATATCTTCTACTGCACGCTCATCTCAATATTGTTACTGACTTCTAATTCTACTAACACCGTCTCCCATTGTGTGATATTTGCAATTAATAACCACTACTTCAAGGCTGTGATCTGTTTAATTCCGGCTAACACTACTAACTTCCATTCTGCAATCAATATCTAACTTCAAGCTTATATGGCATAATTCAGCTAGTAACCACTAAATTCGATTTTGTAATCGATATTTAACTGCGGTTAACACCCAGTGACTTCATTTTGTCTTTTCCACAAATTTCAAAGTAGTGAGTGACATTTAACAGCAGTTAACATCCACTTCTTTCAAAAACGAGATCAATATCTTATTGCAGTAAATACCCACTGGCTTGGGTTTAAAATTGTGAGTGACTTAATTTCTTCTACTCGTACTTCTTTCAACTGGATTAGCATCCCATCTCCTCACCTAGCTTAGGTCCGATGAAAACAAGAGGGAAAAACCGCAAAGGTAAACACTGAATGAAAGAAAGGGGGACTCAAAAGGAAGTAAAAGGAAGCAGGGACACATTTCAAAGCCCTACTGAAGAGGGAGAGAAACACTAATGAAATGTACAACAAATTGTGAAAAACAACACCTCCGCCAGTGTGAATATTTCAGCTTGACCTTTGACCTTTAACCATGACCTTGACCTTAAGCTCCCCTTGCACATCAGTTTTATTAGATACGTAATACTTGGCAGGTATACTCCATTATCTTGTGTAGGCCTTACAGCCACTAAGTTCTCTAAAGCAGAAGAAGCCGAAGATCCCCATACAAAAGCTGCTTAGATCAAAGAGAAGAAAGTAAGATTACGAATTAACGTCAAGGGCAGGAGCACGAGAAAATATAGGCTGAAGGTCACACAAAAAACTCAACAGTTGATAAGAAAACAGAACGTAAATGAAAGCATTCGAAATGGCGAAAGGGTAGGACGTAAAAGGTTACATAAAACAGGATGAAAGAGAGGACTAGTTTGGCTATCAGATTTACCCCAGACTCTGCCAAAGACATTACATCTACTTACAGCAAAAGGTGCCTTTTTGTCCCACTAACACGGCCAAACATCAGTATTAACTGAGAATTAGTCTCCTGAGATCTTGCCTTGCATTAGTCATTGGTTATCGAAAAGATGAGAGCTGGATTTCAGGTACTGCAGAAATGGGTCTTTAAAACAGCAGGAATGAAATAAGGATCTGAGGAACCAACCGGTTGCGCCCAAATTTGCGGTGATGACATTTGGAAGAATTAGCTGTTAAAGATAACGTTTCGGAATGTCGAAGGTGTAGGAGAGGATACCATTTTTTACAAAATCAACCACATTTGTGGCATCTTGTCTAGCCAATAAGAGTCCATTCGAGACATCTCCCGATAGGGTTTGACGAAAGACCAGGT
Source organism: Macrobrachium rosenbergii (assembly GCF_040412425.1). Lineage (NCBI taxonomy): Eukaryota > Metazoa > Arthropoda > Malacostraca > Decapoda > Palaemonidae > Macrobrachium > Macrobrachium rosenbergii. Next base: position 16,372,564 of record NC_089763.1, on the reverse strand, counting down.
TCTCCCATCACTGGACAACATCGTTAGGCTGACCATTCAACGTTAAAGCTGTCGCAGTCTTCGACTTATTAAGCAAAGAACGAACCTACACCTTGCTGACAATGGAAGTTCATTATCCGAAGCAAGGCCAAAAATACAAAAAAATAATAAAAACAAGAACAAAACCCGTAAACAAAATTATTCGAGGTTAGAACATGAGAATAAAAGTTTAAACATCTTATAATGTCCCAAAATAACAAAGAAATGGAAAAGTCAGATTATTTTGTGAAATATTTCGTTTCAATAGTAAAGGGACACTGAATTTTCTGGCAGTAAAAAGAAGGCTTTTGTTTTTGTGCTGAACCTTTCCTTAAATTAGCAAAAATAAATATAAAGTGCAAAAAGTCATGTAATTATCAGTTAAGAATTCAGTACACAAAAATGCCCACAAGTGAAATTACTTTTGCTGAGATCCTTTATGACTATTGGCACGTGTATTAGCATCAGGCATGAACATAACTGAATAATGTAAATATGAACAATACTCACTTCAATGCTTACGGTCTAAACTTATTAAATAAAAGTTCATTAACAAATCTGTTGACTTGGATCCACAAGGATCAGCAATTAAGCGGGAAAAATGGCAGCAGTCTGCGTAAAAGTTAGTATTTATGAGCACAACATCCAGTGATAGGTGATGGCCGACCACTTGACATGTCCAAATCACATCATTACCCAAACGAATCTTATCTCAAGTTACTGAAGCACAAGAAGCTACGGTACACGTTTAAAATAACGTGGAGAAAAAATCGTTTATTAACAAAGCATAAACAACAAACAGCAGACACAAAGACAATGAAAGCACAAAAGGAAAAGTGAGCTAACTGAAGAGAATGCAAGGTTTAGCACAAAAGTGAAAAACAGATTATTCGACGGATACAGCAAAGACAACAGCAGAAACAATGACGGAATAGACCGGCTTTGATAAAGGTGAGGAAATCCTTATTTCGATTAAAAATTTTTCACTCTTCACAGGCGTTATCATGACCTTCACCAAATTCCTCAAGGATTCAAGATTAAAACATCAAATTCAAAATACAGGAAGTACATAGGGGGACAGGATTGGAGGTGGTGCTGGGGGCAGGGTACTGTTGTATCGCACCAACCCCCTTCCGTACCCTTAAGTCTGCCCTAATTGCGCTTCTGAATCCTTCCCACTCTCCCCCCTGTGATGCCAGTAACCGATGATGCTTTGAGCAGGTAACAGCAACAGTTGATCTCCCGCCGGGTTGTTGGTCCGTCAGACAAGTGCATAAATCAGAGGAAGGGGGTTCAATAAGGGAGAGTGGGGGCAGAGGGCAGGAGGAGGGAGTCGTGCAAGTCTTCTGTCCATCATCATTAGCGGGTTTTAAATACCCATCAAGTCAGCCCCAGTAGACGACATCAACTTACAAGCTTCCACTTAATGCTGCCATGAGAAGAGAAGGGCGAATTAGGAAGGCATGATTTCTGTGAGAGAGAGAGAGAGAGAGAGAGAGAGAGAGAGAGAGAGAGAGAGAGAGAGAGAGAGAGAGAGACTCTTCTTAGAAGAGATAATAAGGAGGATATTAACAGAAAATGAGGGAATTCAATAGCACCTTCTTGGGCTAATTTAAAAGGAGAACAAAGCTAAAGCTATACATACTTATATCATCACGGTGGTGTCTATCTATAATGTGTGTGTGTGTGTGTGTGAGAGAGAGAGAGAGAGAGAGAGAGAGAGAGAGAGAGAGAGAGAGAGAGAGAGAGAGCTGTTCACTGAGCATGAGCCTGAACTGGCGAAGGCAACTTCGATGAAAGCATTCAAGTACTGTACAGCTCGCTGTTATTCTGAAATTCTTGACCATATGCATCGTGAACATTTCCATTACCAGTTTTTCGTTTCCTCTTTTCATGGCTATTTTGTATTACTCTATGAAAAAGTGGGTCTTGAAGGGACGCTTCTGCACAACTATTTTTGTACAACGACAAAAATAGAAATCATGCTATTTGCATAAATGGCTCCGTGTTAACATTCAAAATTCTCTCTGCTAAATCGTTTTGTCCTCAGTTTTATAAAGAGCACTGACGCTCAATACACCTACAACTGCTACTGAAAAACCTTGATTACCGTTCTCTTAACAGGGAAGCAACGACACCCTTCACCGAATCAATGAACACTTTTAAACTTCTAACCTCCTCCCAGCAGCTGATTAGAACAGCCAGTTTTACCATAGGGATCCAGTCTCATTTAGATAAAACAGGTATTCCAGTTAAACAGTTAAAAATAGTATTGTACCTAACAGGAAATTGCAAAACCTGTGCAAAAAAGGAGTAAGGAAACTTTATTTAAAACCAATGTTTTTACAAATAGTGATGGGATGGGATGGCACTTGAAACCGCACAAGAGGTCAAAGATCTGCATTTCAAAAATAGTAGGTTTTCAGTCAAGAAGAAGGAAGAAAGAAGGTGGTAACACGCTTTTATGTTATTTCCAATTAATACATATTTCCAAGATGTAACTTTAATCATATGGTCCACATCAGTTTTTTCCCGATTAGCTGGGGTGGGGCTGACATAGCGCTTAGCATAAAAAATAAAACATTCCTAAATACTTTTTCAAGAAATAAATCAAATTTGGAAGTGAGATGCATTTTAGTCAGCTATAGAACATATGAATCACAAATCAAGATAATGAACACAACGCTAGTGATTTTCGAGAAAAAAAAAAAAAAAAAGGTTATCAATAAACACCATCTTTAAAGTATCAATTATATAAACTACAACACAAATAACAATAATAACGTAAAATAACACTAAAATAATATGCATGTCAAATAACAGCAACAAAAGCAATAATAGTCCTAGACATTACATTGAAATTAGTCCCTAAGATGAAAAATTGTAGACTTAATAGCAGCGGCATAATAATAATAATAATAATAATAATAATAATAATAATAATAATAATAATATGCATGTCAAATAACAGCAACAAAAATATTAACAGTCCTAGACATTACAATGAAATTAGTCCCTTAAGATAAAAATTGTAGACCTAATAGCTGCGGCAATAATAATAATAATAATAATAATAATAATAATAATAATAATAATATCTTCAAATCACAGCCCCAACCTTCTTTCAAAGGCAAACACGCTGTCATGATTCCCAGAAATCGACACGGGTGTAAAATAACGTAGCGCAAAGGAAACCGACAGGATTGTAAAGAGCGAGAATAAAAAGAGGAGTGTGTTTGCCTAACGCTTTGTTTTTCCACACGACAAAGAAAACAAAAAATACCAGGTCCACGTTATGTTCGTGATATTTTTGTATTTATGTTCATGCGTTTAAATAAATTGGGCCTTTCCAAGAAGACTTTAGGTTTTTGCCATCGTCTCAGATTAATGGTGTTTTTGTCCTCCTGAACGTACACAGCATATAACAGGTAAGTAATTGCTGATCATTGTAAATATCAGTCAGTTTGCAAATGGCCGACAGTATATTCGTAATAAGCCTATCTTCAAGACAAATTATAAATATCTAAAACGAGAACTTTCCCTTACATGCATTTACAGTCCTCTCTTTCTCTCTCTCTCTCTCTCTCTATAACACACACACACACACACACACACACACACACACACATACATATATATATATATATATATATATATATATAGAGAGAGAGAGAGAGAGAGAGAGAGAGAGTAAAATATTGGCAATGCAATGTCATGTTATTTCAGAGCAACTGAGCTCGTATAATTTTAATAATGATTTCTAGGAACACATCAATCTACTGGAAAAGAAAAAGTTGTTTAAAATAGTAAACATAAAAAGCATGGAAGAAAGCATGTTTGTGAAAATGGAGCATACCACAGAGAGAGAGAGAGAGAGAGAGAGAGAGAGAGAGAGAATAAGGTGAAGGCGGACGAGTTCCGAATGAGAACGGGGGAGAAATATGTCAGAGCAATTGACAGCAGATACTGAGTGAGGAATATATGAGTTACCCGTCACATAAAACCTTGACCACTGTCCAAAGTATGCAAAAGAAGAGGACGCTCTTTTTTTCTATTTTGTTTTTTATCAATTCTTATCAAGAGAATGATGTGTCACCTTTATTCATCAGCATGATTATTTTTTGGGACCTTGGCAAAACAATGCCAAGTTCCTGCACTACATCTCCAGTCTTAATGAGGACTGAGATTAACAGCAGAGCGACTATTTGTGTTACCAGAATTATCATTAATTTGATCACTACAAAGTATCACATAACTTCACTGAATGGAGACAATTTAAATTTCTCTTAACACATTGCAATGAACATAAATTGCATCAAATACAATGGCATAATAATAATAAAAACAACTCTTAAAGTACCTAATTTCTATTTCTCTCAACACATTGCAATGAATATAAACTGCATAAAAAACAATGGAATAATAATAATAATAATAATAACAATAATAATAATAATAATAATAATAATAATAATAATAATAATTACAACTATTCAAGTATGTAATTTCCATTTCTCTCAACACACTACTATGAATCTTCTTTTTCTTTCTTCTTTTTCTTTTAATGCTTTTATTCCCAACATGCCTTCTTTGAAGGACTTTTGATTTGGCTTTGGGGTAGACCTGTGGTCTCGATCAGCTGCCCTGCCTGATATAAATTGCATAAAAACAATGGCATAATAATAATAATAATAATAATAATAATAATAATAATAATAATAATAATAATAATAATAATAATAATAATAATAATAATAATAATAACTATTTAAGTACCTGATACCCAACCGAAGTTAATCCTTTTCATTTAGATTCGCCCTCAACCGAGGTACAAAAACGTCCTTCACAACAAACTTTCAACTAACTACCAGCGAACTATTTTACCATCTCCTTGGCTTTAAGTGTAACCAATTCAACCAATCCACGGATTCATTTTTTCATATTTTTTTCCTTTTTCCTTTTCCTTTTAGTAGATAAGTTGCACTTTCTCCTTGCAAAAATCTTCTTCATTCATTTACAAATAGGCCTAGTAAACTGGGACTCGTTCATCGCTCAGTTTGAAACTGTCTCTAAAGCCTCTCTTCTTTTATTGTCTCTAAGTTGTCTTTTCATTAATTTTCTAAAATGTTAAGCCCATTTCACTAACGTCCTAAATTTTAGTAAATCCTCTTGATGAATTATCTGGATATTAAGTAAATGCTCTTCACAAATTATCAAAATCTTTAGTAATTACTCTTCACTAATTTTCTAGAATTTTTTAGTAAAAACTCCACATTTTCTAAAATGTATGGTATATCATCTTCAGCAATTTTCTATTTTTTGTATATACTCTTCAATCATAATTTTCTAATTTTTTTAAACTCTCCTCATTTTCCAAAACCCCAGGTAAAAGTAAGTATAGCTTAGTTTTACCCAGACCACTGAAGCTGAAGCTCTCTACGAAGGATTACACTTATTTTACGTGGCTAAGAACCAGTGGTTGTAGCAGCGGGACTACAGCTTATTGTGGAATCCGAACCATTATGGCGAGAAATGAATTTCTATCTGAAATAAATTCCTCTAACCTCATCAGATCGAACTCCGGCCCATCGAATGACGGACTGAAGCTCAACCAACTCGGCCAACAAGGCCAAAACCCCAGGTAGTGAACATTGGAGGATCCTCCAATGAGTGAACATTGGAGGATGGGAGGGGTTAATGATGCAGTACTGTAAGTGACTGGTGGCGAGGGCCCCGTAGTCGCCTTGGAAAGGAGGCCTTGGTCAAGTGAAGCTATCATCCCCTAAAATGCATTCGTTCCGAAGATCCGTTGTATGGTGCCCTTGGTCCCCATCTTTTTTAGTATTTGCGTCTGTTCTGTCTACTAAAGGGATCTGAATTGCAATATCTAGTTGTGTATCAAGGTCTTACTACACTACATACTCTATTGGTAGACGGAGTTAGGGCCCAAGGCACCGTGAAGGTACCCAGAAACGAGAGAGAACTTAAGTGTGAACCAATCCACCCACGGTTTGGCCAAGGTTCATTTTAATCTCTCTACATGGTTGTAATTTTCGTTAAAACTCCCATTACAGACAGTTTACATCATTTAAGACCCTATTCTTCTGAGCTACGAGAGATGCCTATTTTCTCACTCTATTTCTGAGAAGAGCAAATCATTATAGATCCTTACTCAACTTTTGTCGATCTTATCGGATTTCAATGTAAACACTTCCACGCACGTTGGTTTTGCTATTACCCCTGTCATTATTGATAATCACACTGCTGGCTTCTGGCTAAGTGGGTTTTCATAAAGCTTTAAAAACTGTCTAATTTGCACATTCGCAGCAACGAGAATAATAATTACCGAGATCGTGTGATGATCAAATTAACATCTTTCAACTACAGTTGCTACTCGGCTATGATTGTACTGCCTATAATAAATGGCATTACTACCGCTACTAAGAATTTTACGAAAGAGAACAATTTGAGAGTAAAAAGATCCGGTAATTATACACCTTTTCCAGTAATATCAAAAAAACTCTCACGTGAAGTGCATATTATATACTAACGAGGTCGCCTACAGAAAATACTGCCGTTCTAATACGGAAACAGCAATGAGACTTCGACGTCTGCTGGCTTCTTGAATAAGTGAATGCTGGATCTGCGTACGTTATACCCTCTTCCTTCCTTTGATTCAATGCTTCCATTCCTTGTCTGACTGGACGTCAGCTCTTCTGTCTCTCTGGCCGTTGACTGAGACGGGGACAAGCTCCTGCATTTCTAAGTAGTGCGTCGCGAAGACATCGAGGTAAGCATATTCAAATTCGCGTTAAATGGACGAGAATCTCTCGTCGCAGAGGCATCCGAGCTCGTTCTCCATTGTCTGCCTGTCGCTGTCCGTTTAAGGAAAACAGTAGCTGAGAGTTAACAAATCAACTCTGGCCAATCTGTCAGTGAATGTTAGGCGAAGGGCACGTCAAAAGAAACTTATCATTGCCAAGGAATTCTTTAAACGGGGCGCGAAGCGTTACGTCATTACATGAAATACAAGGAATATCAGAAGGAGATATCAAATCAAGAAAAACTGATCAGTGTCTTAGTTCATTTGTTTTGATCAGCACAAGGACACGCTGATCTTACTTTTACCTTCGTAAATTGTTCAAATTATCTTCATGACATGTTCAAAAGTCAGTGTGTCTGACCTACCCCGAATATGGGTGAAAAATTTACTTTGAGAGAGCCAGCTCATGCCAATCTCAGATACCAACGCATGCAGTCTAGTCTTCTTAAAACATTCGCATCTCGTTGAAACCTAAAAACGCTTTCTGGAAATGAAATCCAAAAAAAGGATATTGGTCTTTTAATTTTCGTTTTTGTCTCTAAAGCGAGATGGATCGTTTGGTAGTTGTAAATATACAGTTACTTTCAACAGCTCATTAAGACCGACAACGGAACTTTACAACGTCGATATTTCATGTTGTGCATCTAATATACTCTCTTGAAATAAAAAAAAAAATAAGCATTAGAATATTCTGCCAACAATATCAACTGATTTACTTAATCCTAAGTTTAATTTACTAAATGATGCATTTCGCCGCTGAAATGGGCATCATTTATTCCCAACCCACCATATTTTTTTTCAAATATATAAAAAAAACCATGACCAAAACTGGACCGGTTACTGGTAAGTAAAACGTTAAAGGCTTAGGAACACTGTTTTTATACCTTAACATCATTCATATAAACTACCGATTGTCATCTCTGTAAAGAGATTCACAGCTGAAGCTATAGTAATTCCCTCTGTTCTAAATTATATGTACCTACCTTTATATATATATATATATATATATATATATATATATATATATATATATATATATATATATATACATACATACATACACACACACACACACACATATATATATATATATATATATATATATATATATATATATATATATACATACATACATACATACATACATATATATATATATATATATATATATACATATATATATATACATATATATATACATATATATATATATATATATATATATATATATATATATGAGCAAGTATGATTTTATATAATATATATATATATATATATATATATATATATATATATATTATATAAAATGTACATAATATATGACTGTAGAGGACATACAAAATAAACACAAGATGCAAGATACGACGAGACACTCGTTGAACATAACTCGCCAAGTAAAAGAGGAGGTAAAATTTCACCCTGAAATAACTCTGGCGATAACATCATCCATCCCATACACTAAAGGAATCAACCATTACGCAGAGTACCCATAAACTAATGAAAGTTTAAAGAGCTCCCAAGTCCATTCAAAAGAATCCGCATCCTCCACCATTTTCGCGCTCTATAACTCTAGCTGGTCGGACTTGGCTAGTTGAACGCCTACTAACCCTGTCGTCTTTTCGAGGAATTTATTGGCGAGTAAATGGACTGCTTTTATATTAACAACAAGTCTCTTCTCAACAAGATTTCGAAACAGAGCACTGAGAAATGTGGTTCCTTCGTGGATAGCACCAACGTACATGGGCAGTGCGCGTGTGAAGACAAAAGTAGAAAATGAGCTTTGAGTCCAAAGTGTTGAAAAAAATTCGAGTTCAAAGGGTAAAAGAGTTCGAGTTCAAGGAGTTAATGAGACATATGTGTATGTGGGTATCAATGAAATGACATAATTCAATTATCAGCAAAAAATTAAGATATGTAACAATACGTGTTATATATATATACTGTATATATATACATACATACATACATACATATACATATATATATATATATATATATATATATATATATATATATATATGAAAAATAATTATGTACAAAAGCATATCTGTATTTCACATACTCCAGTGCGCAGCTGGGACACATGAGAAGAGAGAGAGAGCAGACAGCAAAAATATCTTGCTCTGCTTTTACATCGGGAATATATGGTATGGGTACATGGATACGGTAAACCTATGCTACCGGGGAATATGCTGAATTTTCACACAACTATTTAAAGGGCAATTCTTCTCGCCAAGGGGTGCGCAGCTAATTATCTGGTAAAGGTTTTCTTCAACTACGACAAACATTCAATTTGTCTTTCTCCCTATGAATATTTCTAAGAGCACGTTGCGATACAACTGTTTATCTATGAACTCATTCCTCGGGCAGAAGTACATGAATAAAGCCTCGATGAACTTGTGAGCCAAATATCTCATTCTTGGCAACTTTTAGCCAAGTTAATTATCTACAACTGTTCTAAGCATTGTCCTAATCCATGTTTCTCAATTCCACTCCTGCGCTTAACCAAGACCATCCCATCTCAAGATAGAATGGTCGTCCAGTCATTTGTAAAAAAACTTTATTGTCAAAGCTTTTTCTCGGAAACAGAAAGAGTAACCAAAGATTCCTCGCCCAAAAAATATCTTGCTGAGAGAGAGTTTAAGCCATACATAGTTTGCCATCAAATTGACCTCGGGTCAATAGCGTACAGCAAGGAGAAAGAGAATTCATGTTTAGTTGAAGAATAAAGAGCGGGAGTTCATTTGCTGTTCATGGAGAATTTAGACAGCTTTCGTTGAAAATAGACAACGATGGACCACACTCTCATTACCATTAAACAGAGTTATGTTAGTATTAATATTTACAGAATGGTGAAAACATATAATCAATAATTGAAGTAGAAGTGTTTAGAGAGAAGAAATAAACATTCAGTTGTTAGAGATAGACAGAGAATCAACAAAAAATAAATTCTGATCAAATCAAATATTATTGATGAAGTAAAACGAAAAGTAAAAAAAAAAAAAACATTGAAATCTCTTCTGGAAAATAAATGCTACAACAGAAAGCCGAAATAAAGCCTGTCTTATTAATTCGCACAGAGTAAAACAAAATAAAATAAAATCAATTACCGGATAAGGAATGACGGAAAGATTGTATACGTAAGTTATGCGATTGATCACTCTAATTTCCAAAACGCACTTGAGGGTTTCTTGAAGGAGTCAAGGGATAGGGAACGCCTGTATTTCTCCAGAAGGCCCGTCGATAAGAACGCTGACCGACAGTGACACCTGTAAAGCAAGTAATGAATCGTCCAGATACGCTTATGAGCGGAATGATAGGAGGCCGAGATTAAGAGAAAGCTCCCGTTTGGAGCTTCGATCGCTGAGGTAGATTGCGCCAGATGAGTGCGAACCCATGTATGGGCATGAGAACACAAGGTGCTTGTCTGCTCGTGTGAGGTATCAGCAGATATCATCTCTGCACCATTGAGAATTCTCTCTTTCTCTTTCTCTCTCTCTCTCTCTCTCTCTCTCTCTCTCTCTCTCTCTCTCTCTCTCTCTCTAACAAAACAGTAATTTTTATTTTTCTGTTATCTTTCTCTCCAGCAAATCTACCAAACAGTCTTTTCTGTTTATCTGTTACCTCTCTCTCTCTCTCTCTCTCTAGACCAGATCTACCATAAAGTATTTTGTTACCTCTCTCTCTCTCTCTCTTTCTTTCACTCTCTCTTGCACATATACAACACAGTATTGTCTGTTTTCTATCTCTCTCTACCAAATCTACAATAGTATCGTCAGCTACCTCTCTCTCTCTCTCTTGCAAATACGCAGGGAAGTATTGTCTGTTTTCCTGTTCTCTCTCTCTCTCTCACAAACCTACAAATCAGCATTTTAAGTTACACCTCTCTCTCTCTCTCTCTCTCTCTCTCTCTCTCTCTCTCTCTCTCTCTCTCTCTCTCTTGCAAATATAAAACTAGAATATTTTCGATTATTTTGTTCTCTCTCTCTCTCTCTCTCTCTCTCTCTCTCTCTTTCTCTCTAGCAAATTGCAAAACAGTACTTTCTGTTTTTTTGCTCTCTCTCTCTCTCTCGCTTTTCTATTGGGTAATTTAATAACTTGGCTAGTTTCGTTGCTTTCTTCCAGTTACTAAAAAAAAAAAAATCTTTCTCCCTACCGAAGCTGTTTCTCAAACTCTCTCTTTCTCACTAGCACAAACAATCTGATAAATGAAAATTACAGGTTTGTTGAATTAAGAAATCACCCGCTTTTTGTTACATCATAATCACAGCACATTCATAAACAAAAACTTGTGCAAACTGGGTACTGCGTGTTTAAGATGTTCTTTACAATACACATGGTTGCTAAATTAATCGTCCATCGTTTAAAGCCAATGACATTCTGGTAATACGGTGAAAATCAGATTTTCACATGTTTGTTGTCATCAAGTTGCAGGGATCTTATGATGAGAGAGAGAGAGAGAGAGAGAGAGAGAGGAGAGAGAGAGAGAGGAGAAGAGAGAGAGGGGCTAAACAACTAACTAAAGCAAAGGTTAAAATGAATTTAAAGAGAGTTTGTCAAAATCTTAGAGAGAGAGAGAGAGAGAGAGAGAGAGAGAGAGAGAGAGAGAGAGAGAGAGAGAGAAGAATCTGAAGTCTGGAACTCCTACTTCGACCTTAAGTCGATAGGATCCTCTAATGGAGCGTTATGAGGCTTCGATATGGTTCGATGTGAAAAGTGGATCCAGGTTGCAGCAAAACAAGTGGCTGGAGGTAGGGAGACAGGTTGCCTAACCCGCCCACTCCTCTATCACTTGCACACTTGTTGCACCTCCGCACCACTTACTTGCAACAGCCTCAATCTATCGTCGCCTTCTTAGGCATCGTCACTCCCAATAAACACTTTCTTTCTGTTGTCCGGTAATTCTTTTAGGTTGTACAGTATTTCCTGGTGATAATTTTTTTAAAATTTACTTTTTAAGTTGTTTTGTTGTTAGTTTTAAGTCTACATCCATAACACTTGAGAAAACGTTGGCAAACATACCCACTCCCCCGAAAAAACCCACACACACAATCACAAACAAATATATATGAATTAGAAATTACCTAATTAAACAAACACAGCAGTTTTACCTGCACATGGGATTCTCTTTGAAAGAGGAGCAATGCAAGCTTTATGGCCAAACAAATGATTACATTTACTTTATTAACAAACACATGTCTCCCAAACAAATAAAACACGTTCTTTACAGAAAAGTTGACAGAAAACTCAGTCTGACCTCTTTCAGACATAGGAAAGCGCTGAGAAGCTTCATGTCTTTCCGTCTACGCGACTCGCAGAAATGTCAAGTAATCTCTCTCGTCTATGCTGCCTGGTACAAGCTAGGCAGTTTCTCCGCAAAGACAGCCTCGCATAAAACGTAAACTCTTTCATACTAGGCAGCCTTGGAGAAAGTTACGGAATCTCTTATCGTTTAAAAAGCCTCGTAAGAAATTCTAGTAATCTCTTTCCGTCTAGGAAGCCTCGGAGAGGTAATAATATTTTTCTACCTGCTTCGTAGAAGGGTAAAGTAACCTCTTTCCATACAAGCAAACTCTTCCAGAAAAGCAAAGTAAGCCCCTTCAGTCCCGCAAAATCCTGCATTTTCTCAGATGATCGGAAGTTTCCAGTCGGTGAAAATGAATTTCTGTACGTAAACCGCACAGCAATGAAATTTACTTCCGTAATACTTGCTAATGTCTTCCCTCATGAAAGTGGGAAAGTTACGTTCATCGGAGTGTAGCTGTAAAATTAAGTTGCAGCTCAAAATACGAGGAAAATTCGACAAGAAAATAGCATAATTTCATGTAATCTGTCGTTACAAGGACCATGGTCATTAAAGGCAAAAAGGAAAAAAAAGTATGTGGATATAAACAACGACAATCAAGCGTTACACAGGTATGCAGAAATAACTCATATCAAATGGTAAATTGTGCGTGTGTGTGTGTGTGTGTGTGTGTCATTTATATAAAACGATGAAGAAAAATCATAAACAAACGACAAAGAGATTTGAGCTGTTACTGAAATTTCAGAAAACTAATACATATAAAATGTATATTGTACCGAATAATCATGCGAAACGAATAAAATGAAAACTATAAAAGTGTATGCAGAATATAAAACAGGGAAAAAGATGAACAGAGGCAACAAATGAAAGAATTACATACAGAGAAACGTGGTAAATAGCATGCAACATCTGGAAAACTACTCTCGCAATTTTAGAATGCAGCTTTCACCTAATGTGCTAAAATGTTTATCAAAGAATACGTTTTCGAACATATCAGTTAACACACTCTCTCAACAATAGTACTACGAAAACTAGTAAGACAAAGAATGCTTCATATTTCACCAGAATCAATAATGAGTACATACCTTTAGCTCGCTTAAGCGCTGAATCATGTAAACAAACGCGAGTAACTCTCCCCGAGAGAGAAACGTTACAAAATCTCCTCCAGAGCGCTTGAAATACCTCGGCATCAGTATTTCCCACGACCCCTGATGCAACTTGTATAAGCGTGATAAGCAAGAAGGAAAACAGTATACAAAAACCCCCAAGTAAGCAACTTCGAGAAATTACCTTCTGGGTTCTAAGAAATGAGCAATTCCCAAGGCTCTTTCCGGCAATCCTCTTCCACGAAACTGGAAATACAAAAATAAAATGAAAATATTATCTAAGTGATGTACGACATATGGAAATAGTTATATTACCACCTAGTATAAGTACAATAAATGCCAAATGCAGACTAGTTTTGTAGCCTGAGGCAAGTAAACTTGCTGAATTCATAGCAGTCCTTGAAGCAAAATTGACAACAGGAATTAATCATCTTCCATCAAAATTTAAGGCAAGAAATATGCTTTTATGTACTATCAAACAAAATTATTTCCAAGGTACCACAAATGACTAAATGACACCATCGACGCATCTAAGGAAAACGTGAAATCAAATATACATCTATTTTTTCCAAGTCCTGTTTAGTTACTGGTACACTGTTACGGACTCCCTACGGTTATTTCGCTAAAAGGCAACGTGAATAACCTAGTGCCACAAGATATCAACATAATGGTTAAAACGGTACACTTTTAATTTTTTTTATTGTTTACCTCATTTAAAATCACTCTATTGTGACACACAAGGCCGATGGACCTAACATAAGTGACCCTTCTACCTGTTGTCGTAAGTAACGAAAATCACGGTTTAGTTCCCTTTCCTACCCAGCTATGGAAGTATCCTCAGTTCCCATAATCTTCCATCTTTTGCGAGACGGAACTTTAGTTTTTTGCAGGATAAAGCCACTGTCTCTACTCGTTCTTATTTTTCCCCTTTCCACTTCGGTTTACATGAGGGGTGTGCCCTACCCAAGGACTAAAACTAACTTTGCTATGTTTTCATAGGAATACTTTGAGAGATTTCTCTAGGTTGGTACGAACTCCAAGAAACACTACATATTCGTCTGGTTACGGCCTAAGCAAAAGCGTTTGAAAGCTTATTATTAAAGCAAAAATAGATGGTGGAATTTATACACACGACCACTTTTGGACAATAATTTTGAGAAAGGGTGTAATACTTTCAACAAATTATGATATATGAACCACGAACGTAGACATTAAGCATAAAAGATGATAACGTGAAATATCTCTTAAATAAACAATAATGGATGATTGCAGATAAACCATAAACAAAGATTAAAAAATGCTGAGTAAGTGAAAGGACCGCCTGTTTAAAATATATGTAAAGTATGTGAGGGTCAAAGACCCTCTCACAAGCAATATAGCAGAACGTGTGACCCAAACCCCTTGGCCGTAAAATTAAGATGTAAAGATAAAGCGAACATAATTTTAACTTTCTTCTTTACTTTTTCCCTTTTAAATCAAGCCTAATTGTTATTAATGTGCTACGGTCTCCATTAGCTGAGAAATGTTAGAAAAAAATTATTAAAATAAATTGATATTAATATGCTTGTGCCTCCTCGACGTTTTTAATTTTCGCTCACTTTTACGGTCTAAAGTGCTAGTTGACATAATCTCTCTCTCTCTCTCTCTCTCTCTCTCTCTCTCCGTGTGTGTGTGTGTGTGTTAGACCGTGTCAAGGTAGTAGGAATGTTAAGGGAAATTAGAATGTATTTACGATGCACGTCAATCCTCGTTCGACTGATAGGAAAGTATTATTGAAGTCAATAATTTTTTTGAAGGCACTGAATATATAGGTACATGCGTGTGTGTAATGTGTGTGTGTGTGTGTGTGTGTGTGTGTGTGTGTGTGTGTGTGTGTGTGTGTTTGTATTATATATACTCTATATATATACTCTATACACACATATATATATATATATACCCTACGTCACTTTTCTTGATATTACTTAAATTAATTTAATTACCTGGTAGACATCTTTATCTAAAGAAACAATGATAAGAAAAAAAACAAAATCAACAGATATTTATCATCCTACGTTCTTTACCTTGAATACTAAACATGGCATAACGCACCTTATTGGAAGTTCATCTTTGCTTATATTTGCATATGGTACATAATTCTATGGTTAATGAATATGAGTAGGTGAATCTGCCGCTTGAGTAGGTCTATAAATAGAGCTAAATTTGCATATTGATTGTTTTGCTCGCTCTCTCTCTCTCTCTCTCTCTCTCTCTCTCTCTCTCTCTCTCTCTCTCTCTCTCTCTCTCTCCCCATATATCAAATGATCCCCTAGCAACAAAGATTTCTCTATAAATTGACTAGTCATTGTCAGTTCACCCTTTGTAACAGGTCACAACTTGCTCTGAGAGAGAGAGAGAGAAGAGAAAGAAGAAAGAAAGAAGAAAGAAGAAGAAAGAAGAAGAAAAGAAAGAGAAGAAAGAAAGAGAAGAAGAGAATACATCTGATGTGACGAGAGACGAGATCTTGTTTGAACTTCCCGAAGTAAATGAAAGGAAATGAAATTTGTCTGGCAATGATGAAATTACTTTTTTTGTAAGATGCAATGTTAGCCGTAAAAAGAAAACAATAATTAAGAAGGGCAAACCTGCTTTGTTGACTCGTCGTACATAAGGTCAAAGGTCAAAAACATAATGCTGAACTGAACTACATAAGAAGTGAGCAGGCACTTATCAAATGGGAATGTTGATGCATGGATGGATGGAAGGCATTGAGAACGAATCCCGGGCAGCAGGGGCCAAGACTCCACTCCGCAATCCCTCTACCTTTTTGCTTTTTTATATCGCAGTCTCCTTAAAACTACATTTTTTTTAATTTAAAGATTCCCATAGATACTCTAAGGCTACGCCTTCGAAAATCTCGTCTCCCTAAATATATGTTTTCCACCTAAAAGCTTTCTGAGGCTAGATCTTCGAAACCTTAGTTTTCCTACTGCGATGAGGGTAAGGGTTAACTTACTGACTTAGATTTCGATACTGACCTGTAAGTTAAGTATACCTTAGTTTTACCAAACCACTGAGCTGATTAACAGCTCTCTAGGAGCTAGCCCGAAGAGTTAGACTTATTTTACGTGGCTAAGAACCAATTGGTTACTTAACTAGCTTGGGACCTACAACTTATTGTGGAATCCCAACCACATTATGCTTGAAATAGATTTCTATCACCAGAAAATAAATTCCTCTAACTCCTTCATCAGCCGGCCGGGGAATTGAACTCCGGCCCATCGAGTGACAGTCCGCAGCTCTGAATCATGGTATTGTCAACAGACAAAACTCACCAAAAAGACTTATACGGGTCACAGTAATCGCAGAGAAAAAGGTCACAAGGTGATTAAAAAAAATTAATATATATAATTTATATATATTTTTATATATAATGATAGACAAAAATGTAAATACATAGTTACATATACTGGTCACTTTTTACCAGATACTAATGTATTTCAAACAGCCAATATGTCCTCTTCATGATTTCCTCACGCTTAAAGGATACGCTTGACACTATAAAGGCTCTTGATTATTATTATATGCTAATACATTATATATATATATATATATATATATATATATATATATATATATTTATATATATATATATATATATATATATATATATTTATATATATATATATATATATAAATATGTATATATACACACATATACATATACATATATACATCCATATACATACATACATACATATATATATACATACATACATACATGATATATATATATATATATATACATACATACATACATACATATGATATATATATATATATACATACATACATACACACACATATATATATATATATATATATATATATATATATATATATATATATATATATATATATATATATATATATATATATAAAGGCCAAATGCCACGAAGGAAAATGAAACAACAGGTGGTTGTTAGGCCTTTCGACACACGGCCTCTACTGGCCGTGTGTCAGAAAGCCTAACTAACACTCCGTTCTCCCTTCGTGGCATTGTCTTTATTTATACATTTATCGTTCCATATCTTCGTGATTCAGGTATACATACAAACATACAAACACACACATATACATGTAAATATATATATATATATATATATATATATATATATATATATATATATATATATATATATATATATATATATATATATACTACTGAATAGTGTATATACATGATTGTATTATATATGTGTGTGTATTTCGCTTTCCGATTTTGTGCAATATCAATGCAGAGTATGGGGTTGCAACCCATGCTCCACCCCATTTCGTGACTTTCACTTCACACACAGCGGCAAGGATACTACTACTCCAACCCCCCGACCACCCCACGAGTATGAGCTCCTCTGTCTTGATGTACACTATATCTATAACCCAAACTATTTGCACTACGTAGGCAAAAATGTTCACGCTGAACTGCTTACAACCGCCAAGGTAGCTGTCCTCAACAGATAGACAGACAGAGATACCTGGGGTTTCTGGCTACTACTGGCCCAAAGAGAGAGGCTCATCTGCCTTTTTGGGGTCATTTCCTCCTTCAAGGGTCTCAAACTCTTCACTGAAAAATCCTCAGCCTTGGGATAAGTACATTGCAATTTCAAGCCAAAAATTCTGCCTTCTCAGCGTCCTCCTCCATTTTTCACTTCGCTTTCCAGTCTTCTCTTTCCAAGTTGAATTACTGCCTTCTTTTCTTTCTTCCCTTTTCAGTTGCCTTACAGGTAATCCGGTAATCCAATGTCTTTTTTATCTTTTTTTTTTACTTCTTTTCTTGCCTTCTTGATGGCCTCCTCCCTTCTCTTGCTTTCTCAGTGTCATTCTGTTCTTTCTTACCTTCTCAGTTTCCTCCTTCCTTAAGCACTTACCTATTTGGTCTCAATTCTTCCTCGTTCACTTGCCGAGAAAGACGCAAACAGACGAGTCAAAACTGTATTTTAATCCCAACACACAACGGCAATCTCTCCACTTTAGGTGTCGAGAGAAGCACCGTGTTATCTTATTCTCTCATTTGTCAGCCAGATCTGAGAGATTCTTTGCGTCTGATTTGCATCTCACTCGAGGTTTTGTCAGCAGGAGAGTTAATGATGATTAATCATGTTTTCCCAAACGTCCGGCGGAGACAGAGTGGAGGAAACGGTACTTGATACACAAAAAAGGTTGAACGAAAGTTTGGGAGAAACTGAAGGAACTACTTTTTATGAAATATTGGGCGCATTCTGATAAAAAAAGCAAAACGAAAAGATCCAATCTAAGTAGTTTCGAAGTTTACAGGGATTTCTTAATTGCGACCCAAGCAGAATAAACGATACTAAACAAAAAAGAAAAGTAAACTAATGTTCAAGGGAACACTACAACAAAAACTCTTATGCTAATGGGAAATGCCGTCAAATAAAAACGATGTTTATTTCTTTAAAAAATAAATAAAAAGTCAGCTTACCAGAAGTTACTAGTTTAAGTGGAAGAAAGGATATTTAGCTGAAATAAAATTATATATCTAAATACGTTTGTCCAACACAAGACAAAAAAAAACCGACCAGCTTAAAATATTTATAAATCATGATCCTTCTTGCAGTAAAAAAAAATTACCTTACAAAATAAATGGACCGATTTCAGTATTGCGTTTATCTTACCATTTTACACAAGCATAACACTTCATAACACATTCAGCTTATTTTATCACATTTAAAGAAAAAATTAATGGACTGAAATCTTGAAGTGCTGTGTATCACGATCATGATTTGCACAAAACGAGTCAAAACTCAAGAACCCCGAGTATTTAAACCATAAAGAAAACAGGGCAAAAACTCATGAATCTGAAAATTCAAAGTAAAACACACGTAGGTGCTGCAAAAACTCATGAACCCCAGTATTAAATCTCCACCCGTCCCACCTTTACGAGCGATCGCTTGTAACAAGCACAGCACGAAAGACGTTAACGAACGGGATCTGTTCTATCGAGTTAAATCTCCGATCTCCAGATAAAAGACGCACAAATTGCACATTCGAGGAGAGAGGCGCTGCTGTTTTGCAAAGCCGCTGAGAGATTGGGGCTCACACGCGCCTCCTCGAGATTTCTGTCACTAATGGTGCATTAATGACTTCTGGTACTCATGAACTTGGCCATCATCGTCACTTTCATAATCGTGTAACGGCTGTCAGAAACATGCAAGGTTGATAGATTAGGCACGAAAGAAGATTCTCTCTCTCTCTCTCTCTCTCTCTCTCTCTCTCTCTCTCTCTCTCTCTCTCTCTCTCATATATACACACACACAAGGTTTAATTTTTTTTTTTTTTTGTGTTTATGAAACACAAGTGATAGAACATGTCAACTGTACACTGAATATTTATATCGTCATCTTGAACGAATAAAAAATTTTCAAGTGAAATTTGACTTCCACATAAAAGAACGAAAACACTTCTGAATGAATGACAATTAAGCTAACAATCTGCAACATGGTTTCGCTTATGACAGAAATTAAAGGGAACATAAAGAAGAGATAAAATGAAAACGATACCCAAAGCTAGCAATAAGTAAATTAACCCCATGAATCCACAAGACTCCAGCAAAAAATTGCAACTCGTTTTATTTAAGCACGTAGAGGCAATCCATTGCGTGGAGATGTGTTGGCATCCCACGACATGATCAATTTACCGACCATTTACAAAGAAAGTTATGAGGTCTGTCGCACCGTCACGTACACTGGGAAGATGGAAAAAATAATTTCGTTATAAACATAAGCAAAAAAAAAAAAAAAAAAAAAAAAAAAAAAATATATATATATATATATATATATATATATATATATATATATATTATATATGCACACACACACGCATATATGTATACCACGATGATGAAGGCAGAAGCCTAATATACGGAGACCAAGGGCGGATGGAGCGGCACACAAACAATCAACATTTATTGTGGCCAACAATCCATTGGCGTAATTTTTTTTTATAAAAAACCAACGTCACCACATAAAAATCCATTGCATTTTCAAGGCTACAATGACACATGTAATTTTTTTTTATAAAAAACCAACGTCACCACATAAAATTATAAAGATAAAAAAATAAAAAAAAATAAATAAACATGTAATTTTTTTTTCATAAAATTATAAAGATAAAAACAAAAATCCATTTCTTAAAATATCTTAAAACAAACCTACCCAGTACATGGCCGTCGGCCACAGTAAAAGTTGTTGATTGTTCGTGTGCCTCTCCATCTGCCCTTGGTCTCCGCGTGTGTGTGTGTGTGTGTGTGTGTGTGTGTGTGTGTGTGTGTGTGTGTGTGTGTGTGTGTGTGTGTGTGTGTGTGTATATATATATATATATATATATATATATATATATATATATATATATATATATATATATATATATATATAAGTTTGAGCGCGTGAATGTTCGAAAGTGTACTGCATGAAAAAAATACAAAAACTAAAGAACCATACCTAAACAAGAAACTGCCACTTCTTAAAAGATAAAGTACCAATAATCTAAAGTAATGCTTCTTCCTCAAGGTTAAATTTCATTATCTCGGTAGCATCTCTTCCAAGAAGCATTATCATCACTACCGATTACCATCACCCTCGCTATCACCGCATTCATCACTGGCATAGTCGTCCTGGTGGTTAATTAGAGCGCAAATGCAACTTGGGTAGTCCATGAACATGATTCCCTGTCGCGCCTTGTTTCGAGTTTCTCTTCTCGTGCGCTTATAAGGCTCTCAACCAGTTAGGATTAGAACAGCATCGATCAAGTGTATACGTTCATTTCAGTATTGTTTTAATTAATCTACATAATTTCGAAGTCATCATGAAAGCACTTGAGAATAAATTTTTACCTCCCTTTAGACACTTCTAGAACTGTGCCTGGCACCCCTTGCGATTTTTCATACTTAAAATCTTTCTCACACTGCTCCATACTTTTCTAGGATTAATCACTACTTATGAATACTTGAGAGAAATAGCCCTCCTAGCCATACTCTTTTACGTTTAGTATTACTAAACTTCTTGATTCTTTTAAAGAATTAATTTCTGCTTTTATTTAGTTTATCGACTCGTAAAAATTAATCCCTATTTATCACCTAATTCTTAATATTCTTCATAATTCACCCCAACAATTAATTAACTTCTTAGCGCTTTTACGATTAAATTCTTTCAGACTGCTTTTTATTTTTCATCAGTTTAACCTGAATGGATCCTGTTTTTTTAGCAGCATACAAGCCTTACTGACATAACAACGTAAATCAACCCTATAAATTTTGAAATTTGGAGCTGCGAAAAGTGTAGTACGCACGGATGAATTGTGGTAAAAAAGTAATATTCACATCATGGTCAATAAAATGACAAAATACTCAGTACCTTGTACCTGTCATTATATAGCTAGTGACAGCAGCATCGGTTCACAATGAGGAGCGAATAGCCAAAAGAGTGAAAAAGTGAATACAATTAAAAGAGTGAATGAATCGTGATCATTATTCAAGTTAATGAGAACTCACTAAGCACGTACACGAACCCATATACGCTTACTAACAACATAAAAAAATAAGATACACCAGAGAGAGAGAGAGAGAGAGAGAGAGATATTCATATACATGCATTATTATCTTACGAGCATTGCATGTAGCTTTGCCACAGCCTTTGCACCAAGAGATTTCCTTAGTATTGGATTAGATATTCCTAGCCTAAACATATACACAATCTTATATTCCTTTCGATTTCTGAGATATGTGTATGTATGTTTAACAACAAGAGGTTAAATTTCCTTCCCCAGAAGCATATAAATACAGCTGGAACGTGTGTCTGGTCATTTTTGGCCTATCAGATGATGAGAACAGTTACTCCTAGAAAGCTTCAACTTTTTTTTTGAATACCACCCCGTTTAAATGAGGTCCTGTTATATATATACAGTATATATATATATATATATATATATATACATACACATATATATAATATATATATAATATACATATATATATATAATATATATATATATATATATATATATATATATATATATATATATATATATATATATATAAACTCTCAAAGGGACATACGGCAAAAGACAACTTTACTTAAAATCACACTTTATTCAGGCAGACATCGTTTCGCAATGTCACACTGCATTATAAAGGCTGAAATAGAAAAAATAATTTAGAAATACGAAATATATTCTATAAATACACATAAATTATATTATACACACACGCACACATATATATATATAATACATATATTATATATATATAATGTAATTAACGATGTTCCTTTTACGCAAGCAGAAGTGACAGCAGTTGGGAGCCCAGGTGGCCCCACATTGGCCAACATTTTCATGAACCCCCTGAAAAGTCCTTTATAGAACAGTGTCCTTCTACCTCCTATCGTCCTTGATTTTTTCGACGTTACATGAATGACATGTTTGCCCTTTTTAAGTCTGACCCATTTCTGTATTTTATTAATAACCAACATCCAAATATTTTCACAACAGAAAAAGAAAAAATACTCAACCATTTCTATATATACAAATTTTCAGCGATAACTTTGGATTTCATACAATATTTCTACGAAAAGTAAGTTCACAGGCTTAAACAATTTTCATTATTCCTGTATTTTAATTTTAAATCAAACTCTGTATCCACTCTCCTCCACTGGGTTTTTTTCCTTAGACATCATCAAGGAACGCCTTCCACGAAGAAATCAATTTCCTTGTACAATTTTTTAAATACAACAGTTTTCCAGCGATGTAATTTTACAGTCACTGAAGTTTCATCATTGCGAATTACATGGTTCTCTATTATCAAATAACGTCCCTAAACTGATTTCGTATGCTAAGTTTCCTTTCATTTTCAACAATAGGTTTCGAAGCAGGTTAATAAGCCTATAAATAAAAAAAAACTGTCAATCAAATTTCCAAAAAAAAAAAAAAACTCTAAATTAAACTAATAGGACAGACTGACAGAATAGCTTACTTTTCCAAACATCGAATATAAATACTCATGCCCCAAGTGTGAACGGGGAACTTTCATTGATTACAAGGATTTTAAGATCATTACATCTACACAAGACGAAGAGTAACTCGCCACTTTTGGGTCTATCCATATAAAACTACCATTCCCTCATTCAACACACAGACAACCTCTAAACTAATGATTATCGTCTAATTGATAGTTTGTTTATGTTTTTGTCTGTACCTCCACTTTTCCTTACCCTCTTCGTTTTTTAAATGTTTTAATTACTCTGGCTCAGTGATATTTAGTGATATTTTCAACATTTTTCCAGATTTTGTTTGGAATTCTAAATTATTTATTATAAATTATTTCATTATGTCAAGTTCAGCCTTGATGATGCAATATGACACTGCGCAACGTCATCGACCTCATTACACTGATGATATGCACTGATGCTCTTTCCTTGGATATCCCTTTGATAGTTATGATGAAGCCTATAGTCGTAAGACCTATATATGTGCGTGTTGTGTATTTATATATATATATATGCATATATATATATATATATATATATATATATATATATATATATGTATACATATATATATTTATTTATGTAATATATATATATATATATATATATATATATATATATATATATATATATATATATATATATATATATATATATATATAATATATAATATACATATGTATTCCTAAACAGACCTTAAATTAAGGCAACCTAAAATCTGACCAAACACAAAAAGCATTCTCATCACTGTGAAAACTCCCAAAGGGTAGAAAATTAACATTATATGTTTCTCCCATTTCCTTTCATCGCACATTATCTACTGATTCAAGATCAATTTGTTCCTCTCTCACTCCTTTACAGGTCACAACGCCCGAAGTAAGATGCAGACCCTTAGAAGGGGAGAAGATTCAGAAATCCGAATTGTGACTTGGTGATGGTTATCGGTTTTGGCGGATCCTGAAAGGAGGGAGAACAGAGCGTTGGCCCGGCTTCCACTGCTAAGAGGTGGCCGTCGCTTCATTGCAAATGCTTGGGTTAATGATGATGACGAGGACGGTGGTCAAGATGACGATGATGCTGCTGATGATTCTGATGGTGCTGGACTTCCATGGCAAGCATTCGATAGATCTGTTTTAGATGATGACGGTGATGGAAATTGATGCGGGTGCCGATGACGACTAATGACGATGTAAAACCAATGGTGATGTTGGTGGTGACAACTGTGCTGTGATGATGTTGGTAGTAATGAAAATGACCTATATGAAATCAATTAGTTACGGCAGGAATTTCTGAAACACTGAAACTTCTTATTTTACCACATTTCAGCCCCAAAAATTATTAATACAACTACTGAGATTTGATCGATAAAAACAAATTCTTGTACTATTTTTTTAGTGTTTTTTTCCTTTACAGATAAAATAAAGGACAGAAATTTTAACAAAGGCGAAACACCAAATAAATAAAATGAGCACAAAACTGGAGTTCACAAATGTGCAAACAACACAAACTCTCTCTCTCTCTCTCTCTCTCTCTCTCTCTCTCTCTCTCTCTCCTCTCTCTCTCTCGTTCCTTAACGCGAAACACAAAAATTCAATAACAAAAGGAACAAACCTAAAGGTAAAATCACAAAGAGATAAAATAAATAGACAAGTAAACTTTTGATACTTGTTAAAAAATTTCACGTAGCACACACTCGCCACAAATCGAATAAAGCAAAATGGAAGGAAACATACGATGAGGAGTAATCAATCAAAGACTACATCATCGCAAGACAAACAGCTGTTACGAATTATTCTTTTAAATCTGATTCCACAAATGGCTTAATATAAGACGAAATATCCAGGAGATTTGACATACTGACAATTTTATCACAAAAATTTCATCGCTTAAATACTGGAGAGAGAGAGAGAGAGAGAGAGAGAGAGAGAGAGAGAGAGAGAGAGAGAGAGAGACTCTCTCTCACTTTCCATTTTCTCATGGGGAACGCCACATACATCATTGTTAAACCTGCAAGCACGAAGTGTTATTAAATAGAAACTAGCAAGACGACCAAAGCTGCCCGGATGAACACCTTGGGGAAAACCGAAAACAATAAAATACGGTCTGGCAAGTTGCAACTAATTTTTCCAAACATCTACTGAAAGACTATTTACACAAATGCTTATCAAGAAAACATCAATGGAAAGTTTGCTATACTAACCAGTCAGCGTTAATAGCCAAGCTTGCTTAAGATTTCGCAAAATAAAAATAATGGTTATAATAACTGAAAGAAAAATTACCACTCTTTCTGACCTCCAGTTTAAACCTTTTGGTCAAATTATATGTACAGTACATTAACGAATTTCCCAAGTACTGGAAAGTTTTTCAGGATTATACTGCTGTTCACTTTCAGAAGCTTTGCTTTCATTGTCAAACATTTTTAAACATTTTTATTAGGTCAAAATGTTACCTTCTACAACATATAATCGCAACACGCTCCAAACTGCATGTCTGTCCATTCCATGCAAACTTTCCCTGGATCTAGCCCTAGAATATAATTAGCTCTTCATTGTACTCTCAAAATTCTTGCAAAGCTGATTCATAGCCAATATATTCCCCCATCCATCTATGCCTCCTTGCACAATATACAACATAACAAATATTCCTCTCAACCACTCATTGTTACCCATTAATCACATACATTAGATCATACCTTACACATACTGGTCAGACTCGATTTCATTATCACTATTACCACCATACTGCACCATTTTACCTCCTGTCAACTGTTGGTGCCTTTCTAGTCTTCAACTTTCTAACTTGACGAATTATGTCCTTAACAGCCATTATGTTATTACCTTAAAACTCAAGTATGGATGACAGAAAATAAACATTTGCATTTACTAAAATATATATGTGCGTGTGTGTGTGTATGTGTATGTATATGTATACATATATGTATATGTATATATATATATATATATATATGAGTATATATATATATATATATTATATATAATTATATATATATATATATATATATATATATTATATATATATTATATATATATATATATATATATATATATATATATATTATATATAAATTAAGCAAACAATTGTTTTATAATATATATATTTGAGAGAGAGAGACACTATATTTGAGGTAGGTAGAGAGAGAGAGAGAGAGAGAAAGTGTGTTCGTCGTGTCTAGAAAATATTCTTCCTACTGATAAAATAAATACTAAATTTCATCTTTATCAAAAATATGTTCTTGGCATTTCCCCTCCTCTATTTCTCCACTTTCCTAACCTTCCTACTCCCCAGCCTTACTGTGTTTCTTCATTATATTTATATCCCCCTCCTCCTCCGCCTGCTGTCTTTTGAGGGTAGCCGTGTCTGACAAGTAAAAGGAGGCCGTAAAAGTTGTCGTCTTGATTCCGTCTTTGTTTAAGGGAAGGCATTATGCGCCGAAGACATCGTTTTACAGGCAGGCGGGTGAGACGAGCATCGGAGCTAAATATGGGATGCAACATCATAAACCCTCGTGTCCGGGGATTAAGTTTACAATGGCCGTGCGTGGGGAGTTGGGAAGGGAGAGGGAGGGAGGAAGAAACTGAGTAAAAATAGTGTGGTAATGGGACACTACGAAAATGAAGTGACGCTTCCCTTCTATTTATTTAAATATCCATGACTTATGACTGCTCGGCGATAGCTATTAAAATGCTTGTGTGTCTGTCTGTCTGTCGGTCCACAACTTCTGACTTCTCTCTCTCTCTCTCTCTCTCTCTCTATTTTAATTACCATCGATTATTTTGCATACCGATGACTGCTTCCACCCCTCACCTACTCTTTCTCATACAAAATAAGGTGATAATAAGGTGATAGTTTATAACCCACGTTCTCCCATGTTATTAAGGTTGAACTCCATTTTACAATTTATTGCTGGGAAAATTATGCATTGTATTACAAATGCAAAAAAGAGAAAAGTTCACCCTAGGGAACAAACTCTCTTGTTAAAGGCAATATTTGCCATCAGATCACAGAAAATTTATGTTCTCTTTATGCAAATCGATGCAGGCCAGGCTTCAAACTTAAAGAATGGATCAGAAATAAAAATATGTTAAGAATAATGCGTATCATAACGACTAATTCAAAATACACTGAGCAACGAGAGAAGGAAATTATCATAGAAGCGTTTACGCGTTTGTGTGAATTTATAAAAGCAAATTAAAGAAAATAAAGTCCATCATAATTCTCTTTGATAATATGGCATTAATAAATGCAAGAAACACAAGCATGCATACATGAGTTTCAACAGGGAAGGTTTAAATATTAAAAGATTTTCACATTTTCATGACTGAAAGCTCATTCCTCGCAACAATTTCTACCTCCGTTTCAACACCGAGTGCCTTTCTTCCTTTTTTCTACCAGTAATCTTGGAGAGATTTTGCTTTGGCTAATTTTCTTTTACAGGATTTTTCCATTACTACATCATGAATTTTCCCTGAAAACAAATTTATCCGTGTAAGTTTCTCTTTTGCTTACTGAATTCCCATTCATCAAGTTTTCGTCCAATAACTAATTTCAGTTATGGAAAAAAGAAAGAAAAATACTGGAATATTTCCAGACCACACACTTCTCTTAATGTGCAACTGCCCAATAATGGCAATGGGCAATTTACAATCTTTTCTCAACTCATTTTTGCTAAACGATGAAAGTGGAAAAGGTTGTAGGCGCTGCAAAAAGAGCCATCATCATACATACATACAAACATATATATATATATATATATATATATATATATATATATATATATATATATATATATATATATATATATATATATACAGTATATATATATAGATATATATATATATATATATATATATATATATAGTCTATATAATACGTAGTATACATATGAATGTATGCAAACAGATGCATGAAGTAACCATACACAAATATTTCAGCAGCTATTAATGGACACACATACACGCTCATTTATACACATACACACACAAGTATACTGATACTCTCTTATATAAAATGCAAGACTAAGCGCCCCTGTAAGATAACTTTCAACACTAGGTTCAGTTGCGCCAATGTCGATTCATGTGCTAATTATGATAATCAAGGCCACGGAGGTACTGGTGGTCGTCAAAATAATGCTCCCAAATACGCATATATTACAAATTACCACCTTTGTATAGAAACCAGAAGTTTCTTCAGAAATTTGTATCGACCACCTATTACAGTATGATAGCACTAAGTGGTCTGGTTAAACTAAGGTACACCTAACTTTTAATAGCCCTAAAAGAATGGTTTGTTGTCTTGAATCTAAGCATTCACGCCAACCATCACCTCTCTCTGATTTCTGGTTTCCCGAGGATCTCTAATTTCAAATGGTAAAGTTGCTCCTGGGCATGAGGATAGTGTATTAGGTTAATGGGCTTAGACTAAACAAAATAGGCACATTGTACTGCAGCTACGTCCAGGTCATAATTGGGCAAGGAGTACAACCCGTAAACCTCACTTGGACAATCGCAGTTCCACTGTCACGTCAAAAGTGATTTAACCTAAGGCTAAGGGAACCTTCCAATAAGCTGTCCCCAAACCCCACCATCCGTCCTCAGTGCCCCGAAAAGAAAAGCCCATTATGCCCGCTGTACTTACATCGTAATAAATAATGAGGTTAAAGGGATGCAACAACGTTGACATACGACTTAACCAAGCCCTTGCTATGGAAGCACTTTTATTTTTATTATTATTATTATTATTATTATTTAACAAATGATCACAAGCAGCATGCCGTAAGATGCCTTTAAACTGAGGTACTATTCGACAAAGAGAAGAAAATAAAAAAAAATAAAAGCACCAGAAATAAAATTAAGAAAAACTATTAAATTGGGGCTGAACCTAATAAAATCTCTGGTCGAATATCTCTCAGTACAGTAGAGCCATGAGAGCGACACTACCATACTATTAATAGAGAGAGAGAGAGAGAGAGAGAGAGAGAGAGAGAGAGAGAGAGAGAGAGAGAGAGAGAGAGAGAGAGAGAGAGAGTTATACACAGGCATTCATATAGAGCAAGCCAAACCTCCATAAAAAGGAAAAGTGTTAAATATATGTATCAACATAAAAAAATTTAAATATGATGGAAAAATGGGATGCTCACGAACGTAACAGTATTGAAGGACAACTTTGTGTCACAGCAATCCTTAATTCCAAAAAATTCTCTAATTTTTGTAGAACGTTTACAGTCTTATGTTTTTCCTACAATACAATCTCTATAAATTAGCTGACAAACAAATACAAAAACCCTGATATAAAAAAAATACGTTGGAAACGCTACACAAGTATAAAAATTATATTAATATAGGGCTGCGTAGTGCAACAATCTCATAAATAATACGCTTCCTAACACACTCCTCCATTCTCAGTCATACGCAAATATGCTAATGAGAAGCTATCGCTAAAAAACTGCCCTTCATTAAGTTAAAAGTCTCGATTGCGCTAAATGCCTGCCTAGGAGGATCCCGGAACCGAATGGCAAACCGTCCATCCTCCACGAAACCACCAATATTAACCGATATAAAAGGAAAACTGGATGAAAGCTTTAAAACAATATCATCGTACATTATGATTCCCTGGCCAGATTTCACATACAAGCCAGACTGTACATAAAAAGAGAAAAAAAAATGACATGAAAAAACAAAGGAACCACATAATTTGTGATATCATTACCATAAGTAATATGGGGCTGTAAGAGGCAATTCTACCCATAAATCCGGTCAAATCCCCAATCGAAGAGATGTCCTGATCAGTATCATTAAATGAATAATGCCAGTCAATCGTACCTAAGCCGTTCATTCCAAAGGGGCAGAAGTTTCTAAGAGCAAGACGTCGTCACCCTTGGGTGTGTGTGTGTGTGTGTGTGTGTGTGTGTGTGTGTGTGTGTGTGTGTGTGTGTGTGTGTGAGAGAGAGAGAGAGAGAGAGAGAGAGAGAGAGAGAGAGAGAGAGAGAGAGAGAGAGAGAGAGAGAGAGAGAGAGAAACTATATCTCTATCTTTCCTTGATTAAAAAATTAAAAATTAAATGAAACAAAACCTGTACGTTCTCTTAAATGCTTTTATAATTTATTGCCAAAAAAAAAAAAAAAAAAAAAACAAACGCAAGTCAAACTGAAGAAACTAAATATAAATTTACAGAATCGTACAACAATAATTTCAGTGGAAATTCGGACCCGAAGGGTTAGTCTAGTACATAGATAGGGTTCCCATGCATCCCCCTGACATATACTTGCAAATGGTACCAAAATTTAGCAAATGTCGTCTAGAAAATGATAAGCCTTATTAACAGGTGATCAAAATATCCCACGTATGTTTTATATGTAAATTTGTGCGGCCATTACGGAATATTTGTTTTCCGCAATATCTCCATTACTATTGAAGATAGTAAAGCAAACAATTATTTTAACCCTACATTTGTAGGGTCAGGAGTTGGATAAAGCTATTTTGTAATGTCATAGCATGTATTGTAAGGTCAAAAAGTGAATATTCTGCTGATATTGTGGCCAAAATAGCTTCTTTTCATGCTATATTTGCTTTGTTTTTCCTTCAGGTACCTGGTGTTGGAGGTGTGCATGTGTGGTGGTGGTTGTACAGTAATGGTTGCAAGTGATGACAGTAGTAAGTGATAGTACTAGAAAAAGCTGTGGTGGTGGAAGAAATATGCCAAAAAGAAAATACAGTAAGCTTAGCTCCTGTAACATCTATATGCTTATGCTCATGATGCTACTGAGAGCAATGGGAACTTCATGCTTTAACAACATCAAAGGACACCTTCAGAGAAAGTGGAACACCTACATGATATTCGAGATCAAGGTTTAGACAACCACTGGATTCACACCATATCGTACTGCAGGTCATATGTGAACAAATTCCTGAAACACTTCCTGATGAACTGCAGAACATCGGCTACCATCAGCAGTGTTACTGCCAGCGTTTCAGTGCAAATCTTCATCGTTTTGAAAGATGAAACCAAAAGATGAAACCTCTTCCACGAGACATCCCCATTTCCCCTCATCTGAAATTGGCCTCTGGAGGGACCTATATTCCCTGAGTGAATGTATCTTCTGTGAGAAAATAGAATAAAGATGCTAAAGCACCAAAACAGAACGACCCCGGTATTTCGCTTAATATAGGAAACAAATCAAATGCATGGGGAGGAAGTTGAGTCACGTGCCCAAAATGGAGTCTTATGCGACTTTATAGACGCTTGAAAAACAAAGATTTGTTTGCTTGTGAGGGCCAATTCCATCCATCATGCTACCAGTCCCATTTGTTACTGCATTTAAGAACCACAGAATATAAGTTTGAAAATGTGAAGATGCCCAAGGCCCATAGAACAAGCCAAGATCGCAGCTGCCATGAAAAGCTTTTTGTTCATGGTGGAACATATTCAGAGGCATATCATCCGTGACAATGAGGTTGTGAAACTGTCTTCTTTGCGACTGCTGTTCATAGAGGAATTAGAAAAAAATGGTTATGAAAACCCAAACTACCGTTCCGAGAAACAGCTGAAGCGCCTGCAAAATGATCCATTGGCAGAGTTCATTCAGTTTACGAAACTTCGTCAAAGCAGTGCAGGTGTACTTTCATTCTGGCTTGTATATAATGCCAAAATGTTTCTGAAGCCCTGGCAAGAGCCTACATACTGGGAAACTCAGACAAGGAACAAGATGTTGCTCTACTGCTGCGCAACTGTATTTTGCAAGCCTTTCAACAATCCCAAGACCTTCCTTGGCCTTTTACTGCAGATGACATGGATCTGGCTATTTTCAAAATTCTGCCTGATAGCCTTATTAGGTTCTTAAGTCTTGTCACTACTGGAAAGGAGATGTTGAGATGAGTGACAAAGATGTCTTTGTCATTCTCCCTCACCATGCACTCACAAGATCAACCACAGAGTTTATCTGGACATAGGATCAAACACAGAATGTTGCTAAATGTTTTTGACCTCATGAAAACCATGGGGACAGATTATTGCGCTGCTGTGATGGGGCTGTGTGTACTACAGGAAGGACACGCACCATGCATTCAAGGGCAAAGGGAGGTTGCAGCTTGAAGAAACTGGAAAAGCCCCAGATTCAAGGAACACATTCAGGCCTTGGGATGAATGGCAAACTAATCAGTCTTCTTGGAGAACTTAGAGCAGTTCCACTTGCATCATGTATGGAATGAGTCGTGGAGACATCTGTCAATACTGCACAGTACAAGAGCTGTAGCCTACATAAAGATGGTGGGTGAAGATGAAGGCTTACCTCAAAGTCCAAAGGTCGATCTCGCTCCTCCCTCCTTGCCAGGCTGCTTTGATTCACATATTCAGCGCTAAATCGCCGTGCTGCTATATACAGAAGAGCTGATGACCCTATGTAGGAAAGTACCTCACTTCCCCATGGCAGATGGGCAAGGCTGGATGAAGACTGAGAATGGGATCTTGGAGACAATCTGGTCCCAGGAACCAAGTTTACCACCTTCGTTGTAGACTTGCTGGACACAGTAGGTATGAAAATGAGAATGACCAGAGAATGGGTTTGACTATGATGATGTGTTTGACAGTGACGATGATGACTCTGATGTAGTGATATTTCTTTCTACTATTTTATGAGTGACATTTCTTGTACGCCAGTGTTATTGGCTGTGTTTACTGGCCCACAACATTTACCTGGATGTTACTTGTATGAGGATTTATTTGTAGAGTTTCATGTTCACATATCTTGATGTTAATAGCAAATTGATATCCTGAGAACATTAATCGGTCCAGTTAGAGGGATATCTGTTGTAATTGGTGATACAGTCTGTTGTCTTTTCTTACAATAAATGGGATACAAATTTTGACAAAGCACTTGCTAATTGGTGTATATATTAGTTGCTATGACTTTTTTGTTATGTCCCAATCTATAGACTGTCCCTGTAACACTTCAACAATACCATTAACATAACTATTGACCCTCAAAATATGAGAGGTAGACACCTCCATTTCTTTCCCATATTGAATACTAATGGAAAAACGATTTTCCCATAATGGCTGCACTAATTTGCATACAAAACATACGTGGGACATTTTGATCACCTGTTAATAAGGCTTACCATTTTCTAGATGACTTTTGCTAAATTTTGGTACAATCTGCAAGTATATGTCAGGGGGGTGCATGGGAACCCTATCCAGCTCAACTAGGTCCATAAACAGTAAAACATGCTACTTATGAGTCACTTGTCAGCCTACATGCACTCTTACACATCATCTCTGCCACCGTAACTATCCCTTTTGAGTAATCCATTAATGGATTTCTATAAAGAAATCCTATATACCTTCTCGCTTATTTGCATCCTTTTAACTATTTTTTTTAATACTTTTCTTTGTGTGGGGATTTTCTTCCTCCATCCCAACTTACTCGTGATCTTTACTTACAGCAACTCCCCTAATGAAGTCTCTCCTTTTATGACCAAAGGTAGCATGATGTTCTCCTACACACACATATATATATAATCATATGAAGTGTATGTATATACTGTATGTGTATATATATATATATATATATATATATATATATATATATATATATATATATATATATATATATATCATGCTAATGTATACACTTAAACCATTATAGATATATATATATAATATATATATATATATTATATATAATATATATATATATATATATATAATATATATATATGTATATATATACAATATAATTTATCTATAAGGCTCCGTAGATGGAGTAAGGGCGTTCAGAATAACGAGGGTCAGTCTTTTTCAACCTGTTCGCTCTCGCAGTGGTGGTAAGCATACTTCCTGAGAACCCTGCCGCCCTAGGAAATGCCCAAGGCTTGGGATAGCTTACTAATGCAATTTCTACCTGGTTGCCCAAACTGAGCAAGATTTAAAATTCTCGGACATTAAAAGTTACATTAATCACCCTCATGTCGATGTGAATTACAATGAGGAATTACGCATCATGAATGCCCGATACAGCTTAAAGCATGGTGGTCGTGGTTGATTTTCTCCTTGGAGTGACACGTTATAATTTTCTGTATCTACATACATGTAGGTTTTCAAGTTATAATTTCCCATATGTAGGTTTGCGGATGTATATGTATTTTATATGCATGAATAGACGTATTTTATCATATATGAGTGACTACCCACAGTAATACACTGAACGGGCATATGCACAGTCAGCTATCTTGTGACAGCTTCACAGGTTTAGGGAGGCCGATGAGTATAACATTTTAACTAAATCTTGAGAGAGAGAGAGAGAGAGAGAGAGAGAGAGAGAGAGAGAGAGAATTTCATATTATCAACCCTCAAGAATTTCATCAACCCTCAAACAGTTTTTCATATCAGAAATATCTATTTTCATTTCAAGGAATCTGCCTGTCGATGACCTGGGTGGCTGCGACATCACTCAATAAAAATAAAATGTAAACCAAAAATTTGAACAGAATCATTAAGGCAGTCTACAAGCCTCTATCCAGTCAGCGCCAAGTGACGACCAAAAGCAAACAGCAAAGCAGCCTTCTTGGAAAAAAATTGACTTGAGCATACAAACCCGCCCCAAAACAATCACTTGAAATCAATTTGTAACCCAGCGGGCCTACGGTCAATTGGACAATCGCATACCACTACTCCAGGATGGCATGATTAACCGGCTGTCAAAATCCTCGAGATTGTTATCGTGGACCCCCGATGTAGAAGCCATCCATCTTTATTAGATCGTTATCTGCCCACGAATGGCTTCGCTAATAAGAAGTGTTCGATTCCATGCGTCTACTCTTTGCGCACTATCTACAGTATAGTGGGATACTGCTAAGGAATAAGGACCACATGTGCATACCTACACACATTAATATGAAAGTGCGCGAGAGATGGAATAAATGAAGCATTGGAAGGGCATTGGAAGGGCCATGTGTGTTTGGGACAGGTGGGTGGGTGTGTGTGGGTGGGTAAGTGGGTGGGGGTAGGAGGGGAGGTGGGGTGAAGGGTTGCTGTTGAGCATTTTGAGTAGGTTTATGGAATGGCCAGTGTTATATAAGTTTTCTGCATCCGGAAACATACTCGACTCAACAGTAGCCTAGAGTATGATATAAACCAGTTACCCTGTGAGGGTAAATTACTCAATGGTAATGTATACTTGTCTGCATTACAGTAAACTAAACAAAAATAAATAAATAAATATATTATATACACACATACACACACACACACACACACACACACACACATATATATATATATATATATATATATATATATATATATATATATAATATATATATATATATATATATATATATATATATATATATATATATATATATATATATATATATACTATATATAACAAAATATTATAGTGTTGAGGACTGTCTACGATGTCTGCAAAAGTTACGTCCGTTTTGAGGAAAAGGTTTTGAGAATTGCATAAGAGGAATAACTGTGCCATTGTGTAAAGGTGAAGGTGGCAAGCGACTACATAAACCATAAACAATCACAGAATTACGTTGTCAAACTTACCAGGGAAGGCATATACAGAGGTATGATTCAGACTGAGCAAGTATGGCAACTTGCAGAAGAATTGAAAGTGGTAGAACAATGTGACTGTAGACAAGAGAGGGCCTTTGTAAGCAATAATAATGTTAGGTAGGGAGTCTGTAAACAATGGAAAAACACTGTAGAATACTTACTTAAAAATGGCAGAATCGACAGAGAAGCACCGTTCACAATGCTAAGGATTATCGCGGTAGTGATGCGTGTGTAAGAAAATGTATATAGGAAAGTGACTGTCACGGTATAAAAGTGGGCTTGAGACAACAGTGTGTTGTGTCTACATGGCTGTTTAATAACTTTATAAATGGAGCAATGCACGAAGCCCTGAAAAAATTAAAGGTGCAGAGTTGAGGTTTAAGAAAATTCGTCATGCCAGGAATGTTGATGATACACTACTAATGGGGGTTATTCAAGATAAACTGCATAAACCAGAGGGTATACTGGAAAATGATGAGCTAACCTTTTTAAAGGCAGTGAAGTGAAGAAGAGCGTAAAAAAAAAAGTTATGGCTGGTGAAGTGATTAGCTTGCATGAACGATTGTTAAGAGAGAGGGGAGGAGGACCTAGAAAGTGATGGACAGCTGAAATGAGAGAGGTACTGGAAGGAAGGCACTTGATATTAAGGAAGCACAAAAGCCCGAGCCAAACACTGAAGGGCAAAGTGGGTTTGTGCCTGATGTGCTGCTAATGAGCCTCCTGTGAATATTAATCGGTCAATGTTTCAGAAGTTTTCTGTACTTCACTTAGGATACGAATGTGGGAGTGAACGGTGTGGTGTTATTTCTAGATCTACCACCGATCAAGGGGCAACAGCTCAGTTTCAACTAATCTACTTTATTTCAACTGGGATTAAATTTGACGAATGAATTCAATAAAATGCACTTGGCTTTCAAATTTAAAACTAAAGTTCAAAATATTTAAGGATAAAAGTGAAATTCTTTCTTGATAAACAATCTAGACTTTAATGCTAAGAATCCCATCACCAGAGTTAAAAAAAAAAAAAAAGTTAGCTTGGTTTATACGGGTGAATCCCCTTGAGATTCTCTGGATAATGATGATGCTGAGGGGAAACTGACAAACAAAAAAGAATGAGAGCGATGATACAGGAAAGACATCGTGACAGGTAAACAAGGGATGATCAGGATAATTCTCCGGAATTGTTGCATCTTATCATAGTCAATCGAACATGCTCTAATTGCCAATTACGTTAAATTGCATTTCACCAAATCATACGCAGTAATTGGGGAACAGGAAACTGAACCCACACTCTGTCCTCGGGAATAAATGTATTGTTGTGCAGATAAAACCAGCATGAAACTGGTTTACTATAATTCAAGCTGATCAAATTAAAATGGTCATTTGCGAATCTAATACTATTCAACAGACTTACAAAACAGAAACAGTTCTTATATATAAAAAAACTTAAATTTAGATATTTAATTTTTCGTACAAAGAGGTGCAAGCAGGGTTGCAGATAAAATAAAAAATACCTAGAAATTCTCTCTCTCTCTCTCTCTCTCTCTCTCTCTCTCTCTCTCTCTCTCTCTCTCTCTCTCTCTCTCTCTCTCTCTAACAAAAAAAATTGCATTTTTATCGACTTGCTTTCAACAGGATCACTTGTTATTTTTTATGGGTGTGGGTTTTAACTGAAACATGTTTCGTACACATCTGAATCAAAATAGCTTTGAATAACTGGGAATGTTTAGTTAAAAATAATTAAATTTCAAGTGGTCACTTTTGACATTGTCCGAGTTAAAATATACTTGAATGGGGTTCATCGCTGAAGTTCGACGATTTACTGAACATTACACATTAAGCTCCCTACACTGTATGTACGTACTTATGTACACACATACAGTCATTATTTACACACACACACACACACACACACACACACACACACACACACACACACACACACACACACACATATATATATATATATATATATATATATATATATATATATATACTGTATTTATATATTTATGTCTAAGACTGACAATCAAAGCACTTTTATAATGTTCATTAAATAAATAAAGTCTTTCGTAATTTCCTGTTGCTAAACTGTGTTCTAACCCACTGGGTCAATGCACTTATTACAGCGTAAACTTTGTTATGCTTTTTAAAACGATTCACAACTGGTGAATATTTAGAGGAGAACCTGACCTTTCAAGACTACTACTACACATTTATTACATTTAAGAGGAGAACCTGACCTCTTTCAAGACTACTACAGCTACTACTACACATTTTTATACGTTTATAAAGAAAACAAATAACTGGCTACGATACAACAGCAACAATAATAATTAATAATAATAATGGACAAAAGTTCAATATTTGTCAGAGACTTTCCGCGCTGATTACACAAAATGGTTAATTAAAAATGAAATTTGCATAAATTCTACTCACCATAAGAACGAAACTGGATTTAAGAAATTAATTGGTCTCAGAGGCAAATAGCACCTGGAGTATATTTAGACACGCGTGGTTCAAAAAATCCGTTTATTAAAATTCCCTTTAAATTAAGCAATAATTTTACAGCAAATAAGGAACTTGGAATGCGATACATTACATGCAAGAGAAGACGGAGCTTACACGTCTAGTTTTCAAAGCAGCATAGCAGCTAATTATATGGCCCAACCTTGAGCGCAGAATAAATTTCTAAATCGGCCCTAACTACTGGTCCGGGAATCACTTAAAACGTCAAGGATGAATGCTATGGACGTGGAATTCTGAGACCACGTATACAAATCCCATTATGAAAGAGCCATGTCATAAATTTTCGCACCAAATTACATTTCATAGCAAATGCTTACAGCAACGAAATCTGCTGTCCTCCTTGACTGCACAGGCTCTCCGAGTGTTGCAGCATAGCAACAGGAACACCCCACGAACCCCAATGCCACTCAACGGCCTTACTATTATCAACAAGGGAACAACAGAGTCAAACAGACATGTTCACCAGACCGGGCTGCGAGCGGTTCAACTACAGTGTGCTGTTCGATCATAAAAAGAGATTCATCCACAAAGCACTGTGGGGACACTGTGTGGTTTGGCTACTGTGTCTAACGGGGTAAGAAACAGCGATTCGTCTACATCGTACTGTCGTCACAGACAGGGCGATAATTACTGAGAGAGAGAGAGAGAGAGAGAGAGAGAGAGAGAGAGAGAGAGAGATTTATCTACAGAGTCCTGGAAGGTCACAAACTGGTTGATTCAACTAGTGTAATGAAGGGTCACATAGTGATTCACCTATAACGTGCTGTATAATAGGATCACGGAGATAGTGATTTAATTAATTGTACTAAGGGTTCACATAGGGTAAAGTAGGATGACAGACAAAGATTCGTCTACAGCTTTCTGTAAGAACAGAGAAAGAATTGTTACTCTAAAGTGAAGGTCCAAAAAATCGCAACTGAAAAACAGTGACAGCAAAGAAACTTGTGATGTCAATACATGATACTAAGAACTGATGATAATAAAATATGACTCTGACAATATACCGGACTTCGGAACACGATATAATTAGATTACCTTACAAGGCATAGCCAGCAACCAACAGTTCGCGATCTTTCTCATTTAAATAACAATGAAAAACGACCCGCAGATATTTGCCAAAAGGGAACTGGATCGTTAAGCTGATTAATATACATTAACAAAAAGTAATCACGTCCAACCTTGAACGGACTTAAAAAATGAGAGAGACTATAATCACGTCAAATGAATAAAAATAGAAAAAGAAAAAAGAAATGGAAAAAGAAAACATTTCTGATATTTCTCTCTCCCCCTTGGCTCTCCCCAGTAGCAAAACCATGACCCTCATACCCAATTTTTATTGCTTCATGAATCTTTAATGGCGGGCAAACGCTTGCAAATGATATTCCGACTCGCATATTGATCGAGGGCCCAATTTGTTGTGCAATGACTATACAAATGAGCTTTAATGCAAGTCAAGAAACCCGGCTCTTAATGTATACAGGGAAAATGCCAATGAATTCCGACCATGGGTGGTCAGATTCGCGCTAATCCTACTAAAAGGAACAACAGACATTTTAAATTAGGTGTTGCTAACACAAATTTATATATATATATATATATATATATATTATATATATATATATATAATATATATATGTATATATAATTATATATATATATATATATATATATACACACACATATATTTACAAGTCATTAATATAAGTCATTCAATATTCTCTATCTCTTTACTTGAGTGATATCACTTTAGCACGTTGTACATAATATATGAAAAATGTGTTTTAGTATTTTTCGTTTACACTCGTATTTCCAAATTTTCGTTAGGTATGGTTTTAAAGTTTTCCGAATGGCAGAGAGCGCTAAGTAGGCTATCGAAAGCCCTATGTAAAGACTTGATATATTTTTCAAAGGAAAAATAAGTTGGTATTTGATCTACAATAAAAAAAAAAAAAAACTTTCATTCGAGTCTAAGAGTGACACGACGAAGTAAATTCGATATCTAAAGTTAAAAGACCTTTAATATGTAGTAACTCTCAAAGATTTAACTATTAACGTTTGCCAATGCCCCAAAAAATAACCATTGTTAAGTTATGTAAACCTCCTTATTACATTTTCCCATCCACTCAAAGTTACCAGCAAAACTTATCTATGGATGAAATTGTCCACCGAAAGTGAAACCACATCAAAAACAAACAAATTCTATGCAAACGGTCAAGGTAACAATTAAATAAATACGAACAAAACCCTTAAATGCCTAATTCTAAACGAAGGATAAATTTAATTTATGAAAGAGGAAGTTTATGCTTAACAAGACGGCAAGGAATAAACATACAGATGTAAATATCTTAGTTAAGTGAAGTTGGACTAATTACTGGCAAAATAATTTCCAGTAACAGGATCTCTTACTCACTGTGCAGATTAAGCTTATCTAAAGATAGCATTCAATACCGGACACAAACTCACACTTCAATAAGCAAAGTCAGTCACAATTAATGTAAAAAAAATACCTGTTACTGTTGTTATTAACCAATTTAATCGCTTCACTGTGTAAGAGCACTAACATCCATAAACCTGGCCTTCTTATGAACAAAAACAGTAATGAAACACAAACCACCAACTTTATACATCTGACTAAATTACTTGTTAACTACATCTATCAAACGTCAAATTCATCTGCAAGCAATCGCCTATCCTAATCGATTTCCAATTCTTAAAAGGAATTCCAATTCAGGATCATAAAAATTGGACACAAAAATACTCAAGTTCCACTGAGAAAAGATTATGATGAGTTTCAGAGTCAACATTGCAGTGAAATAACATTATTCTAGTGATGATCTCTGCCCTAAGAACTCATTATTAAAGGCAATTCTGATGAAAAGGAATATCACCGAGAGAGAGAGAGAGAGAGAGAGAGAGAGAGAGAGAGAGAGAGAGAGAGAGAGAGAGAGAGAATGTCAAGGTTTTTTAATTAGAGACAACGATAATGAGATAACGCAACAAGATTCGAAGTTTCATCCCAGTAGGGTGCCGATTACTCGTCGTTGCCCTCGCCGTCTTAAGACACAAAGAAAGAGAGAGAGAGAGCAGGCTTATTTTTAAACAGCCAATTTTCGCTGTCAACTACGATGGCAACAAACAAGCAGCCCAAGTAGCTCTTCTCCGTTAAAATGGAAGATAAGGTCAATAAAAGTTTCAACAACTACTCCTACT
This sequence comes from Macrobrachium rosenbergii, assembly GCF_040412425.1. Lineage (NCBI taxonomy): Eukaryota > Metazoa > Arthropoda > Malacostraca > Decapoda > Palaemonidae > Macrobrachium > Macrobrachium rosenbergii. The sequence continues at coordinate 16,330,957 of NC_089763.1, read as the reverse complement.
ATTCAAGATCCCCAATATGTGTTGGTGCCTTATCGCATGACCTCGATCGCCTTGACCCTTTTTTTTTTATAAGTCTCATGCTTGCAACCCGATCTATGACCTGTTATAAACCATCGAGGAAGGCCCGACTTAAAGGCTTGCATGATATTCAGATATCAAATGACAGAGAGTTCAAGAAATGATCAAAGGTAAAAAGTTACAAGCGCATGACCATGAACACCCACGTGTTCTCGTTCTTAAACAAAAGTGCGCAAGCAATATCATTAAACATAAGCTATTAACAGATTCTGTATCCTTCATCCAAAATCAGACTACTTTGCACAAACAATCAAGGGCAGAGAATATGAGTATTCGGGAAAAGAAAGTGAGAATATCGTAAAAAATCAAACGCACACAAAGAAGAAACAACAGGTCAAACTAAGTCATTAGTTTCTTCTTGTCTAAGAGAAAAAGACTCCGCCGCTCCTGTTGCAAACAAAAATTTAATATTTTATCATTATGGAAAAAATGTATAAAATCTAGTCCCCGTTTTATCAGATACATATTGAACGCAACTTCACAGATACGGCATGTATATATATTATACGAGTATATATTATATATATACATTCATAAATGCATATATTCACACACACACATATATATATATACACACATACATACAATACCGGTGAAGTTGCGTGCAGCGTGTACCTGATAAAACGGGGACTAGATTTTATACATTTTTTTCATAATGATAAAATATTAAATTTTTGTTTGCAACAGGAGCGGCGGAGTCTTTTTCTGTGAGGTTTCGTGTCAGGTACCCACTGCACGCAACTTCACCGATATTGTATGCATGTATGGCCAATGCAGGTATGTGTGTATGTATGTGTGTATATATATATATATATATATATATATATGTGTATATATATATATATATATAATATATATATGAATATATATATATAATATATGAATGTATATATATAATATATATATATATATATATATATATATATATATATATATATATATATATATATATATATATATATATATATATACCATGTCTGTGTAGTTGTGTTCAGTGTATTGTAAATAAACAGACTAGTTTTATACATTTTTTAATAATAAGATTTATAATTTATATGTATATACATTATATATATATATACATATATATATATATATACTATATATATATATATATATATATATATATATATATATATATATATATATATATATATATATATATATAGTTATAATTAAGTGCACTTTCCGCAGTGTGTACTTGATAAAACTGAGAATAGGTTTTATTTAAAATTTTTTGCCCAATGTAGAAAATCTCGACGTTCAGAGAGAGAGAGAGAGAGAGAGAGAGAGAGAGAGAGAGAGAGAGAGAGACTCAATAATGGAGATTTTCTGCACAGTAAACGTTAAATCATTTAACTGTAACTCGCTGTCAATATTTTTCCGAACAATAAAATTCATATAAAACTTCTTTGACAGCAAATCACTTCTAATGGGGCCACCAAGAAAAATATTTTTGCTCTGAGAAAAATATATCCAAGAGCACGACGTCATTCTACAAGATATTTCGTTAAATTTACAATGCAAGACTTCTAAGAATGGGCAAAAAAAAAAAAAAAAAAAAAAATCATTTTTAGTAACACCTTTCTTTTTCAGGGTAAACCAGTAGCCACTTAATAAAAAAGAATTCTTTATTGGCTTTGTGCGCCGTCACTGAAAAGACGCGAGCATGCAAGAATCCAAAATGGCTTTTGCCAATACCGAAAAAGGGTCACGATGCCCTCAATAACAAAAGGGCATTTAAGGAATATTAAATGCCCCGTGTTTAGTGGACGGTTTACAATGTCTAATCTCGACCAAGACATGTCATAAATGCTCCTTGCTGCAACTGTACAGAAACCATTATCGTGCGGTTGGACTGAACCCGCCTTAATGCAAATATTGCTCTAAACGGGGCACAATGCCGAATTAGGATAGCCCACATATGTGAGGCAGATAAAAGACCGGATAAAGGGGGAGGGCTGACCAGGGGGTTAACGTCCCTGTCTTATGAAAATGGAAAATAAAATAAAAGAGAAACTTGCACCCGACCTCCAGCATCTGTATAAGTGGAAATGGGTGACAATTAAATCCAATGGGTCACAATCAGGTCCGATAGACCACCAGAGTGAGGGAGTATCAGACCTATCAGAGTGAGGGAGTATAAAGATAAAATGGTGATAAACGAATCCAAAAGAAAAGGAGGAAAAACCAGGCGTGTACGATATGAAAAGGGCAGAAGGACTTCTGCTTGACTGAAACAGAACACAACTTGCTTGTAAATGTTGCGGGTCACGAGCGCTCACATTCCCCAAATGGAGTAGGATGGATGAGAAAAGAAATAATATGGTTTCTCCAGTCGGTAACAATGGTCATGATTAACAAACAAAATCATTTTAAGGAATGAGTCACTATTTTCTGAAAGGAATTTGATAGCTATACCCCTGTAGATAATAATAATAATAATAATATAATAATAATAATGTTACTCTCCCACGATTCAGCTTAATTATTTTCCTAACTGCCTACGTTTATTCCGTAATTAACCCGCATTACGCACGCATTCTAATCAACAATACCACCCATACTTGTTCCTACGATAACCCTGGCCCACATAAACGCCTCACCCACACTTCTCCCCACACTAATCCTCCCGCACCTAAATCGCACACATTATCCACACTTGTTCCCACAATATCCTCCATACAAAACGGCATCATAACCCTGTACACGCCGTCTCCCTTACAAGCCATACCATATTGTCCCTGTTATAACCCTATACGTACTTAGGCCGCCTACAAACGTAATAAAAAATCTCGATACCTATCACACCACCGCTTTCCCCTCAAGCCTTCTACAAAGCTATTGAACCTAAGAAATAAAAAGGAACAAATATACAAATATACATATATATATATATATATATATACATATATATATATACACACATGTATATATTTTTATATATATATTATATATATATATATATATATATATATATATATATATATATATATACTATTATATATATACACAAATTCCGGTAGAATATACAAGATTCATTTTCTCCCACACAATATTCAACGTGACAAGACTAGTTTTATCTAGCAATCAAGTAACATTACAGTCCAAGTAACCTTCATTTCATATGAAGCTGGTTGTATTATTATTATTATTATTATTATTATTATTATTATTATTATCATTATTATTATTATTCAGAAGACGAAACCTATTCATAAGGAACAAGCCCACAGGGGCCACTGACTTGGAGTTCAAGCTTCCTAAGAATATGGTATTCACTGGAAACAGTGGTGGTAAAGGGAAGTACAGAAAATGTAATCTCTGTTATTCAAAAAGAAAATATTAATAAATTAACAAATAGATAAAAATGTATTAAAATGCAAGATGAATAATATTAAGCATCTTCGCTCGAACTTCTGAAGTTCCAATTGCACGACATCCACTGGGAGCTGTTCCACAGTCCAACGGTGTGAGGAATCTTCTGCTCTTCAGCGAATCTGGTTGCTCTCGGAAGGTAAATGGGGATCAGGGATTATTGTGGATGTGAAAGACCTTTGTTAAAATACAACTTATGAAAAAGTGACAAACAACAGACCATCCGTCAATGGTCCAAGTCATAATAGCTACTGTTAGGAACAGAAACCTACAACCACGAACCATTCTATCTCAAAGAGATAAATCTCTGGCAGAAGCAGACATCCACACCGGAGAACAGTATTCTGTAATGGATGCACAAATGACCTAAAACAGATTGCACTGACTTCATCACTGTTAGAATAAACATGAGGCCTTACGAACAATACCTAACTTTCGTGCGGTATTTGCTGACACTTTCATTAGATGTTTCTCAAAAGAAAGATGGAAGTCAAAAGTTACACCTAGAATATTTAAAGCTTCAGACTCACTCATTAAAGTTCGGGTGGATGGGGTGGAAAATCTGTACGAGATTTGCAAATCAACAGAGTTTTGTCTTACTGGAGTTCAGCCTCATGCCCCATCGACTACGCCATTCTCTGATCCGGTCCATGTCCCGATTAAGGCCAAGGGCAGCTTCATTTCTGATACGTGGAGACTTGACTACACTCACAAGTGTTGCATCATCGGCATACTGAACAATCTTGTTTTCCAGCCTAACAACCATATCACTTGTATACACTAAAAACATCAATGGGCCAAGAGCACTGCCCTGTGGAACTCCAGACACAATATAGGTCTTGGTTCGCTAAAGATCCCATCAACACCAACTCGTTGCTGCCTAACTGTAAGGAAATCTTGAAGTAAGCCCAAAACATATCCACCCACTCCAAGATTCTGAAGTTTATAAATAAGTGCCTTGTGATTCACTAAATCGAAAGCAGCACTAAAATCGTTTTAAATTACTCTGCACTCAAAAAACCCCAATAAGGTTCCCTTGCAAATGGCATGTCAAGTCTAAAAGAGCATCCCAGGTGCCTACCTGCTTTCTATATGCATACTGACAATCAGCTAACAATCCTTTAGATTCCACGTACTTATACAGTGGCTTAAGATGAATTTTTTCAAAAACTTTGGAGAGCACAGGGAGAATAGAGATTGGCCGGCAGTTACTAGTCTGCAAACATGCCACTCTTTGGAACAGGCACTGTATTAATAAGCTTGCGCTCATCCGCAAAGATACTACGTCGACAAAAAAATCTACAGAATCTACTAATCTTGGGAGACAAATCACAAGAAACTTTTTTAAAAAACAAACGGAAGAAACCATCAAGATCTTCTCCATCCCAGCTATCAAGATTAACCAGAATTTTCCTAACATCCCTGAAGCAAAATGCAAATTGTGTAAGAATAGGTTCAGGATGACAAGTGTCAGGGAGAGGGACATCCTCAGCTGATTGCTTAGCTTCAAAAGCTCGATGCAGCAGTTCAGCCTTTTCCTTAGGTCTAATAACCAATCTATCATCATCTGTTAGTAGTGGTAGAATGGAAGACGAGCCTGACCCAATGATAGATTATGCCAATTTGGTCCACCACAGGTGAGGCTGAGCAATTCCTTCAAGTTTCCTCTTCAAGGAATTATTGTAATTTCTCTCGGTTGTATGGTAAATTCTACTCGCGGCACGGCGATACAACAAAAAATGGTGTAATTTTCATGTGGACGATTTCGTATCCATGCACTGAATTTGGTCCGTTCGTCATGTATCATCAAACCATGGCTGGTCATTTGCCCTACATTTGATAACCTTTCTAGGGACATATCTTATTAAATTAGCCATCAGCATTTCATTAACTCTTTCCTGGGATCAGGATCTAATATAGCATCTGAAATATTAAGTACCTGACAAGCTTCAATAATGCGATCCTCATTGGCTCTATATTTCAGCCAGACTCTTTTTCCAATGGTGGCATTAGGAATGTAATGACTGACCGGTAAGTCCATCTCAATGGCGCAATGATCAGAAGTGCCTATATATTGACAGACCTTGGACTTGACATTAGCTGGAATATCTGCGAGTATGAAGTCTAGTCTATTGCCAGAAATGTGCGTGGGTTCCTCAACTTGCTGAACAAAATTGGACGATACACAAAAATCAAGAGCAGACCGGCCACGTTGATCTGTGGAATTTGAATTTAGCCACTCGCTATGCTTTGCACTCAGTCTCCACAAATAACGAATGAATTTTTTTAATCCTGTGACTGAGCCAAACTAACCAATTCCAAATGACAGTCACATATACTGTAGAATCGCAGATATCTGATGAAACTTCTATTGTATTTTAATTGCATTCCATCATATTTATTTTAATCTGCTGAAGCTTGCTTTCCAGGGGAAATGCAACCATCTCATGCATGTCCTGATACTTGCAATTCGTGGAAATTGTGTTCCATTTGTTAATTCTAATCTGCTGAATCTAGAATTACAAGGTAATTGAATTCCTAAACATTCATTCCCATTCTTTCTAATCTCTTGAAGCTTGCAGTGCAGGGTCTTTGCCTACCATCTATTGCGTTGTAATCTGCTAAAGCTAGCAATGAAGGGTAATTTCTTTCCATCTCAGGCATTCTAATTTGTTGAAGTTGCAATAGTGGGTAATTGCCTTCCATCTGATGCATTCTAATCTGCTGAAGCATGTGATGGAGGGTAATTACCTTCCACCATGTCTTTTAATTTTTTGAAGCTTTTGATGCAGGAAAGTTGCCTTCCATTTCAAGCATTCAAATCTTCAGCAGTATTTCATGTGGATATTGCCTTCATATGTTGCTTTTTAATATACTGAAGTTTGTGATGCAGGGTAATTGCCTTCCATCTAATGCATTCTAATCTGCTGAAGCTTGTGATGTAGGGTAATTTCCTATCATCTTTCGCATTCAAATCTACTGAAACTTCAGTTCAAGGTAATTGCCAGTTATCTTATTCATTAAAACCTGCTGAAGATTTCTCTTGCAATATAATTGCTTTCCATCATTCTTTCTGATAAGCTGAAGCTTGCATTACTTCATAATTATGATCTATCCCTTTCATTCATATCTGTTGAAGCTTGCATTGCAGGTTAATTGCATTCCTTCACATTCATTTTAATCTTCTGTAGCATGAACTGCAGGGTAATTGCATCCATCTCTTGCATTCTAAATCTACTGTTGTTTGTAATTCAAGGTAATTGTGTTTTCATCTGTTATTCTAATCTAATGAACTAGAATTGGAGTGTAACTTCATTCCATACCATTCATTGTAATATGATGCAGCTTACATTACAGGGTAAATTCCTTCCATCCCATTCATTCTAATATTACTCTTGAAACTTGCAATTCAGAGTCTTTGTCTTCCATCTTGTGTATTAAAATTTGGTGAAGCTAGAAAGAAGGTTAATTTCTTTCCATCACAGGCATTCTGATTTGTTGAAGCTGCAATAATGGGTAATTTAATTGCCTTCCATCTGATGCATTCTAATCTGCTGAAGCATGTGATGGAAGGTAACTGCCTTCCACCATGTCTTTTAATTTTTTGAAGCTTGTGATGCAGAGAAGTTGCCTTCATTTCATGCATTCAAATCTTCAGCAGGTTTGATGTGGATATTGCTTTCATATGTTGCATTCTAAACTGCGGAAATTTGTGATGCAGGATAATTGCCTTATATCCAATGCATTCTAATCTGCTGAAGCTTGTGATGTAGGGCAATTTCCTATCATCTTGCGCATTCAAATCTCCTGAGGCTGCAGTGCAAGATAATTGTCAATCATTCTGTTCATTTAAATCTACTGGAGATTTCACTTGCAATATAATTACTTTCTATCATTCTTTCTAATATGCTGAACTTGCATTACATCATAATTGTGATGTATCCCAGTCGTTTCTATCTGCTGAAGCTTGCATTTAAGGTTAATTGCATTACATCACATTTTAATCTTCTAAAACTTGAATTGCTGGGTAATTACATTCCATCCCATTCATTTTGATCTGCTGATGCTTGCATTCCATGGTAATTGTATCCATTTCATGCATTCTAATTACTGATGTTTGCAATTCATGGTAATTGTTTTTTCATCTGTTAATTCTAATCTAATGTGCTGAAGATTACATCACCGGGTAAATGCCTTCACCCCCTTCATTCTAATCTGTTGAGACTTGTAACTCAAGAGTCTTTGCCTTCCATCTTATGTGTTAAAATTTAGTGAAGCTAGCAATGAAGGGTAATTTCATTCCATCTCAGGCATTCTAATTTGTTGAAGCTGCAATAATGGTTAATTGCCTTCCATCTGATGCATTCTAATCTGCTGAAGCATGTGATGAAGGGTAAATCCCTTCCACCACCTCTTCTCATTTTCTGAAGCTTGTGATGCAGAGAAGTTGCCTTCCATTTCATGTATTCAGACCTTTAGCAGGTTTGATGTGGAAATTACCTTCATATGTTTCATTCTGTTTTGCTGAAATTTGTGATGCACGATAATTGCCTTCCATCCAATGCATTCTAATCTGCTGAAGCTTGTGATGTAGGGTAATTTCCTATAATCTTGTGCCTTCCAATCTATTGAAGCTACAGTGCAAGGTAATTATCAGTCATCCCATTCATTAAAAGCCGCCGAAGATTTCAGCTGCAATATAATTGCTTTCCATCAATTCGTGGAAATTGTGTTCCACCTGTTAATTCTAATTTGTTGACGCTAGAATTGCAAGGTAATTGCATTCCAATACATTCATCGTAATGTGCTGAAGGGGGTAAATTCTTTCCATCACATTCATTGTAATGTTTTTAAGGTAGCAATGCAGGGTCCTTGACTCCCATCTCATGCATAAAAATTTGCTGAAGCTTGATTATCAGGATAATTGCATTCCATCCCATTCATTTTAAGCTACTGATGTTTGCATTACAGTGTAGCTGCCTTCATCCCATTTATTCGAATCTGCTGAATCTTGCATTGCAAGGTGATTTTGTTCCATTAGAAGAATTCTAATCAGCTCAAGTTTGCATTGTAGAGTAATTGCCTTCCATCTCACGCATTCTAATCTACTTATGCTTGGAATTCAATGTAATAGTGTTCCATCATATTAATTCTAATTTGCTGAAGCCAGAATTGCAGGTTAATTGCATTCCGTACCTTTAATCCTAATGTGCTGAAGCTTACATTACAGGGTAAATAACTTCCATCCCATTATTTCTAATCTCCTAAAGCTTGCAATGCAGGGTCTTTGCCTACCATCTCTTGCGTTGTAATCTGCTGAAGCTAGCAATGAAGGGTAATTTCTTTCCATCTCAGGCATTCTAATTCGTTGAAGCTGCAATAATGGGTAATTGCCTTCCATCTGCTGCATTCGAATCTGCTGAAGCATGTGATGGAGGGTAATTACCTTCCACCATGTCTTTCAATTTTTTGAAGCTTGTGATGCAGAGAAATTGCCTTCCATTTCATGCATTCAAATCTTCAGCAGGTTTGATGTGGAAATTATCTTCATATGCTTCATTCTAATCTGCATATCAGAATGCCCGAGATGGAAAGCAATCACCCTGTATCGCAAGCTTGGTAATTACCTTGCAATGCAAGCTTCTGCAGATAAACAATAGAAGGGTCAATTGAAATTTTCGCTTCACCTTTGTTAGTGCCGTTTAAGGAATAACCTTTAAATACACAAACATACGACCGATCTTCATTTTCAAAGACATCAGGCGTTCAAAATACACAATACGTCCACTTTCCCTTTTCATAAATTCTGCTATTGACACCTCCAGTCTAGCCGAGTTGTCCACCACCTCTTCCGAAAATGGTCATGGCGGGATGACAAGCACTCGCGCATACACCTTAGCCACCCACTCAGCCTGACTTTTACCTCCTGCTTGCACTGGATAAAAGTTGGCATCTGAGAAACATTTACTGGTCCCCCTACTAGACCACCCATCTATTTGCCATTCCTAGCGGTATATTTATGGCTTGTTCTCTGCCAGCATTTACAATCTATACACTCCAGCGTCTTTTGGATAACATTCCTCCCCCACCCCAAACCCTCTTTCGCCTTTCAGCCCTCTCACGCCCATTCTTATTTACATAAACCCACAAAGGAGTGAGTCACCTGCACATACTTGCAAGTGAAGTTACGGCCGCGCAAGACGCATGCGTACGCTACCACCCACACGAGACGTTATGGTTCTGCATTAGCACAGCCGCAAGAGGAGGAAAATGGGCGAGCAAATGGAAAAGAACTATTTAATGCCACAGATATATTCTCTCTCTCTCTCTCTCTCTCTCTCTCTCTCTCTCTCTCTCTCTCTCTCTCTCCGATGCGTTGAAAAAATCATCACTTAACATTTACCCCAGGTATACAGAGAAAGCTCAAAAATAGACTTTTGTTCAGTCGACTAGCTGTAAGTTTCTTAAAAAAAAAAAAAAAAAAAAAAAAAAAAAAAAAAAAAATTAAAAATGGGAAATGGGAAAGTCACATACACAGGTATCTAAACAAACACAAAGAACACAGCTATTTCCAAGTTCCAAAGATTATGCAACCGAGATAAAAGACGAATAACAATGAGGGTGGGAAGAAATGAAGACTAAGACGGCAGGTGGAAAAACATATATAATGCGAGAAAGTGGGACTAAAGAAAAAAATAAACAAAAACACAAGGGAATTATAAAATACAAAAAGAAAAATACGAAATGAGGAAGACCAGAAGCCACAAAAAAAAGACAAAATGAAAAATTGATGAAAATGGGAAGCGAGAATAATACGGAAAAGCAAAAAGGCAAAACTACCACAAGTGAAAAGCGAGAGAGAAAAAGAAAAAAGAAAAGGAATAATAACTCATCCGGGTTCCACTGAAGCGAAATAATTCTGTCGAAGGACATCGCGAGTTCGCCTTGTCTGCGTCAAACGGATCATTAATAACAAACTATAAATCCTTTGGGAAGAGATGTGCAAGAGGTATTGGACCGGACCTCACTGAAATTTATTGGGCTTAATTTTGGTGGAGGAACTTGTTGCAACAGGGCTCTTTATCATTGCAAATCAAGCGGTTTGCTCTTGAGGAGTGAAGAAAAGTGAATGGAACTCTCGTTGCAATGCAGGAAAATTTTAAACCATTCACTACGCAGCTGACGAACAAATCATTACAAAGCTAACGGGTTGCTTCCGTTTCTTTTTAACTGCACTATAACAGGCTTCAGAATTTTCTCCCAGCTTCCGGTTTCGTTTTAAACAGGAAATTATTCTATTGTTGGTACACATGGAAATATATGAACACTACGTCAGGGTAAGATCATTATTACCATGAACATCGCAGCTTCACACCAGGAAGTGTTTGTCATTACCATTTACTGACATTTTAAGACTATATTTTTATCATTCATTCTTATTAAAACTTCAAGGAACGAATCAAAATACTAATAACACAAATGTTCGTGACAAGCTTACTCAGAATAGTGCCCTAAAGTGGCAAACTAAAAGAAAATTTTTTTTTTTTTTTTTAAATCCTGGCCAAAGATACCCCACAATTCTTCCAATACCACATGTGTTTCTTCGGGAAGATTTTATATATGCAAACTAGAATTGTTATCAGTGAGTTGTAATCTGAAGGTACGAAGGATCTTAGAAGTCTTGAATATATTTTCAGAAGTTCTGAATATTATTTTTAAGAATATATTCGTGTTAGAATTTTGCTTCACGATTTCCTTATCCATTATGTGACATCTTTTTTCTTCATATACGGGCATTCCGTTTCAAAGACACCTGCTTAGCTAATTAGTGGGTTTTCCCGTTTCACAGTTTAAAGAACAGCAATAATAATAATAATAATAATAATAATAATAATAATAATAATAATAATAATAATAATAATAATAATAATAATAATAATAATAATAATAATAATAATAATAATAATAATAATAATAATAATAATAATAATAATAATAGGTGTACTCATTCTTGGCCCAATCCTCTATATAAGGGCTTATAAATTTTGCCTAGTTGACAGTTGGTTTATTGATAGAACTGGTCTTCAAGTCAATATTTTCTTCGTGGATGTTTGGTAACCACAATGATTAAGGGAAGTTTTATCATCTTGCAATACACAAACTTCCAACTCAGCAAAATTTATGATTCTTTATATAGATAAATGGGCCAAGAATGAATATACTTCAGACAATTCCTACACATTTTTCGACTTAACAGAAAATTTTAAAGCTGGGAAACATCATATGGTAACTAATAATTACACTTACAATGAGATTTTTATTTTCACCTCGAAGATTACCAACAAAACATAAAAAATAAAAGAGTGATAAGTGCTGCTAACATGGCTTTAAAGGCTGACTGAGCATCAAGAGGTGGAAAACTCAATAGCATTTAAAACGAAATACCAATACCATATGCCAAATCTTCAACTGGACCAAAACTCACTTAGAAGTCCGTCTCCTCCTGGGAATACTGATTTTATAAAAGCTTATAATTTAAAATCATCCAACTGACTTTCTTTCCTTAACTGTAATAATTGTTTCAACAAGTTAATCAACTTCATTTCACCAAATAGAACTTGAAAGCTATTCAACACAACAATCGCGTCTAATAGCCAATAATTGTAACAGAACATAATTCAGAAGCTTAAAGTGTAACAAGTGATTAAAACAGATATAAATTAAAATTTAAAAAAGTAAGTGTTTTAAAAAGCAACATTCAATCACGAAGCTTCACAGACGAGTGAAAAACTTGGGCTGCAAATGACTGCTTGCCTGAACACCAAAATTGGTCGACGAAAATAATGAACCACAAGACTCATACGAAAACTGATTTCTAGTTAAAAGCTAATTTAAAATTCATATAAGCGTCCATTTCAGAGAGAGAGAGAGAGAGAGAGAGAGAGCGTCTCGGCATCATCGTAATAGTCGTGAGGCTTTAATAAATTTGAGCTGAAAACTATAATGAAAAAAGGAAGTTCTCTAATCGAATCATTCACATTTTAATCTGACCCATTACCTAACGTAACTGTCACAGTACAAAATCATAAACCTGCTCTGAAGAAGAGAAGAGAGCGCACCAGTTATTACACAAAGACGAGCCAATCCACGGCCAAGGAATATTTTCAAACCATGCGTTTTCTTGCAAATTCTAATTCTTCAGTTCATACGAAATATCAATACCTAAGAGGAACAAGAGAGTTTATGAATGCAAATAAAAAAGGAGAGGTACACAGGCGCGCCAAAATAAGACGAAATTAGCCTCCATTTACTTTTTGCTGGGCATCATTCAGCCCGACTACCCACCCACGAACGTACCCAGCTGAACCTCATTCCAGGATTCCATGGTCGTCATGTTGAAGAGAGAGTGAAAGAGAGAGAGAGAAAGACCATTTTAAAAGATCATTGCATATATATATATATATATATATATATATATATATATATATATATATATATATATATATATATATATATATATATATATCACTACAGATCTTTCCGCTCGAAGGAAATAAGTTTTTTTGGGATGAGGTTGCTACCCACAAGCACTTCTTCACCCTGGCTGTGACTACTGCTGTCGTCTAATTACTCATTACCGAATTCACTTCTTAGGTTATTAACACAGGCACAGTAAACTTTATGGAAGAGTGCCCATCCTCTTGTTCTCGCCTATGAATTGAACCTCGAACATCCAGCTTGGTGGGCGATAATGCTAGTGATTACACAGAGGTCTATTAATATATATATATATATATATATATATATATATATATATATATATATATATATATATATATATATAATATATATATATATATATATATATATATATATATATATATATATAAATACTTAAGGAGGATGGGAGTGTGCAAATGTGTGAGAGAGAGAGAGAGAGAGAGAGAGAGAGAGAGAGAGAGAGAGAGAGAGAGAGAGAGAGATGGGGGGAGTCAGGGGGTAAGCTACCAACACCGTAAATGCTGTAGTAATTACCGGCATACCTGGTGAACGTACAAAAACACACTACAAAAAAGGACGAAAACTCAATCACACTCAAGCATTCCTTGTTCCTTAATATATCCGCAAATTATTCCATTAAGAGTCCAGTGCAGAATAGCCGTCACTGCCAAATTTAGCCATCATTGAGTGGGCTATCATTCATTAAATTCTACACTTCTTAGCTACCGAAAGAAGAGATTGCAATAAAAATGTTTTGTAAGCGTACTCGTACCATGGGAGAGTATGAGGGGGGCGAGTCTAATTATGTATGCGGTAGTATATATGATACCTAGCCCCTCCTAAATACTTAAGGCACAACTTTAGCATTTTCCAAATAAAACGACTATGTGTACACGAGACACTTTCTCTCTCTCAGGTTGGAAATAAACATGGCAAGGGGTGTGGGTCAAGTATTTAAGGTGGGCTAGAGAAAATAATATTATCATGAAAAGCTTTCATCACGATTTTTACGACCGTACACAGCGCAGACCAGAACAGCGAGCAGCAGCTCAATTTTCAAAATTGAATAACAATTTGAGGCCACCTATAAGGGAATTCTTAACTACTGTTTATTACATGAGCGCAAAGCAACAAACACTTTTGCAGTATAATTTAATACGCAATCTTTGTGGAAATGAAAAAAAAAAAAAAGTAAATCCAACGATATTCGACATGGAAAATTACAACCTGCATTTAATATGATTCTTATCCTCTCATCACAAGGAACTTGCTGAAAGACAAAGACTTGTCTCAAAAATGAAAAAGCAAGTTGAGATTCTCTTTGTTTTAAATGATTTTAATTAGGGGCATTTATATGAGTGAGTTGCCCGAATGTTGGCGTACAATTATGACTTACTTTGTCAAGTTTAGATGAAATATTCTATTATTTTACGAATCTGAATCCTTTTCAGTAACGATTTCTTTTATATACTATCAACCAATATGATATATGTAAATTTTTTCTCTCTTTCTTCACGAAAGTAAGTAACATACAGCATATACAAGCCTCGACACAATAACGAAAAGACGTAAAAATTCATGGTAGTAGCGCATGCAAATAAAATGCAAAGTGTGTATATATATATATATATATATATATATATATATATATATATATATATATATATATATATATATATATATATATACATATATATATGCGTTTATAAATGCGTTATTAAATGCGCAATGACGTGAGAGAGAGAGAGAGAGAGACCCTAGTTTGACACTTAACTGGATGACTGCCAATCTAATAGTCTCCTCAACCTAGGGATTTATCAGCGACCGATCGAACTCCTACGATCGGAAATGACTCAATGAAAAAAAAATAATAGTGCCTTTGTCTTCCTTTCGCTGATAAGACGTTTCTAAAGGGAATTTCCTTAATGCGTACATCACCTTACCTATTTCATGCGTAATTCTTCTGACTTGACACACATGAAATTATTGTATAAAAGGAGTCAATATGGTAAACAACATACTAGACGTGATCATTCAAACCTCTCCAAAAGGAGCTAGCCTCATATTCATAAACATCTTGCGATACATGTAAAATAGAGGGACTGATATTACATTTTTGCAAACAAAACAACAGGTAAAATTTTACTTCTTAAGAATAAGCGCAAATGAAAGTAACATTTTTAACCATATAATACACTTTCAGAGCAAACACTAGGATTATTTGCACATCAGAAGACACATCCCCACACATATCAAAGACGTCATCTTCTACTCTAAAAATAGGGTGCCTGGCAAGATAGATGTCAAACCTTAAATTAGAATGCAGAGTTGGATGGAATGGAATGGAATATCATAGAGTATAGGTCAAAGGCCAAGCGCTGGGACCTATGAGGTCATTCAGCGCTGAAAAGGAAATTGAGTAAAAGGTTACAAAGGTGTAACAGGAAGAAAACCTCGCAGCTGCACTATGAAATAATTGTTAGGAGAGGGTGGATAGCAAGATGGAAGAAATATAATATGAATGGAGATACAGTACCAGGAATGAAAGGGGTTGGAGCTGGAGGCCGAAGGGACGCTGCAACGAACCTTTAGTAACGACTACAGTGTACCCCGTGAAGTGTACTGATGGCACTACCCCCCTACGGGGAGAATGCAGAGCTCCACGACATTTGATTGTCCAAACCAAACGATAGCCAGTGACGCCATACTTTTAACTTTTGCTTATAAGTCTTAAGCATTCGGAGACTTACTACAGACCTTTGCGACAACAATATTTACAGACACCATGTTCGCTATACATTTGGTTGTTTAATCCGACAGATTATACACGTTGGGTCTGATCACTACTTGGATTGGTGAACGCCAGGAAAAGAGATGCCGTCAGCAAATACGGTACGTCCCTTGGACATCCGTGAGGAAAGACTGGAAACCTTCCTTCCGTCACTAACCCCTATTTAAACATGAGCTTGTTATACAATCATGCCAAAAATAACTGCATTTAAAAGCGAAGTACATGAAGAGCACTTTTAATTTCATTCAGGTTAGTGACGGAAGCAAATGCAGGCAACAGCAAAAACTACCTTTCCTATCAATTCTCAGAGTATGCAATTTTTTTTTTTTTATTCAAAGTTGAAGT
Source organism: Macrobrachium rosenbergii (assembly GCF_040412425.1). Classification (NCBI taxonomy): domain Eukaryota; kingdom Metazoa; phylum Arthropoda; class Malacostraca; order Decapoda; family Palaemonidae; genus Macrobrachium; species Macrobrachium rosenbergii. The sequence continues at coordinate 16,314,864 of NC_089763.1, read as the reverse complement.
TCAAGGAAGTTTAAAGATACTTCGCCGGCCCTATCATTTCTACACTTGGGCCATTTTACTGGTGAACATTTTAATTAAAAGATAAAGATAAGACATTTTCAATTAGCAGAACCTGATTAGAAATGTCAACTCGAGGTCTATAAAAGTATTTATACGTCCCAAACAACTATCATCTTTGACGAAAAGAAAAAGTAGTTGTCGAAATAAGTAATGCTTTTCAGCCAAAGGATTGGTGGGGAGGATGGAGGCAGGGGCGGGGAGGCCTGACAGAATGGCTATTGGGCCGTAAATGTTTTTCAAATATCGATGGCAGATACAAGCACGTCAGTGCAGTTGCTCTGCGGCTAGGCAGAAATAGAGCGAGACTGCAACAATCAGAAATTAATCTAGATGTAAAATGTTCTCCGGGTGAAAAGTGGAACAAGGGTCTTCGTTGGCTAAACAGACAAGGGGACTCATTTGAATACCTTGAGCTGATGAGATGACATGTCCGACTTCTTGTTTTCTTCTCCGAATTGCTCACCGTTGAAGGACTGGATACTCAGTTATTCTAACTGAACAAAAACGGGTTATCTGCTCCACTGACATTCCTACAAAGTGACTCACGCTTTGCCGACGATGTGAATTTGTGGTCACTTAAAAGATATTGCTTAGCAGTGTACGAATGATTACATTTACGCAATCTTCTTGGGAATCTGTACAAAAGGACGCTCGCACCTTTACTTCACAAATTTGTAAGCATTCGAAAATGGATCAAACTTCCTGGGTGACTCGAAAGACTGGGAAATGTCCAGGCCTCAATGACACAACAAACTTCCCCCATTGCCCGCCAGTAACTTCAAAACTTGTTGGCCTCGCATAGGTATTGAGGGTATTCACAAAGAAGACAGTGCCAATAAGGATTTAAATTCTTAGCTGACATTCCAGTGATAATATATCTTACTCTGACCAATGCCAAGAAAGGAGGACAAACCACACACGAACGCCTCTGTATTTTCAGTTGCCGTTTGAAAGTGGAAAATAAGAGAGAAAAATACAGGGAACTTTTTAGAAATTAACAGAAATTAAGTTAGACTGGGAATTGAACTAACAAAAACATGAGAGCAACGCAGGATAAAATTTTTTACATATGGAACCCAAAGGCAAGTATGGTCAAAACTGGCGTCACTATGGAAAAAACCAGAAATCCTACCAAATGAAAAAGATGTCAAAATGTTAAAAATGCAGGATATATGACTTCTGGTGCCCACAACGACGAAAATGTTTGAAGCGGATTGGCTGACCGATTAGCTAAGATCTGACGTCACATTGCCATAGGTACCGAAACTTTGTTCAACATGAAAAACTATTAAAATGAAACCCCACCGCAGAGGAGCTATTGCATAATCACTAAATACAGCATATAGAATCAACATAAATAAAGCAAAAAATGTATCAGGCAATGAAGTACACAGTCTCTTGTTAGGCAGAGACATAATTAAAACAATTATACCTTGTGAATCATGTACCACCTACCACTAACATTTTCTTCAAATAGAAATCCAATAATTCGTTTTATATAGTAAGTATCTCGAACGTTTTTCCGTTTCCATTCTGGTAAGTGACACACTTGGAAAATCAATTTCTGCACAATGGAGGGGACACATTCACATACAGAATCTAGATAGTCGTTACATTATAATACTGCAGTCTTAAAGTCTTAATTTTCATTTACCCTTTATACCGGCAGTCTTTATAACACCTTGTATTTAGTAAGTAGCCTCTTTTCTGTCCTATTTATCAATAATAACGACCAATATCTTTGGTTAAAAGACACAGCTTCGAATAAAGAATGCAATAAACCTGAACCGACTTCACCGTCATCTGATACATTTGTAACAGAATACGCACGTAAGATATTAACGTCACATCAACATAAGAGTCAAGTGGACATTAGCGACAACTCTTGCGCTCGAATACAAAAATAGAGGCACACCGTACAATCGATGTGACTTTTGTATCAAAAAAACATATCTAAAGCCATTACGGTGTACGAAAAATCTAGCTACACTTGTGTATGTCTATATACCTAAGGTTTGGAATGGCATCTATATGAATGTATTGGAAAAGGTTTCCTGTTCTCCGTTTAAATATTTCTATATACAGTTTCTTACTTCAGCGTTGATAATATCTTACTCTGATGTGTTTTTCCAAAAATAATTTTATCTGAATCGTATCTTAATGTACCCCCTTGAAGTTATCAAGCGTATTTCCACCTGTAATACTTTCTTTTTTAATATGACACTGGTTCTTTTTTTAATCAAAATAATGAAATAGTTACAGTTCCTTTTAACTCTGAAGCTCAACCAACCAACTGGGTGATTGTTTGATGTCAATGAAGTGCTACTGGCTTATAAAAACAACCATTAAAAAGATAGCAAACGCCGCACCCCAACAGTGATTATAATTAGTTCTTCCATATAACATACGTAATTCGCCATTACCCTCCACAGCAAACTTCCATACACTGGGATGCCTTAATGTGAGAGGAGAGGAATACTGTATACACTTATAAAGTTTAAAAAATATAATAAATGACATTCAGGAAGCAGCTAAATATATATATGTATAAACGACAATGTACGGTCTTGTAGCTCTGTTGGTTTCACCCAAGCTTCACCGTATGATATACTCTTGGGTTCGAGCCCCGCTCAAGGCTCAATAGCTTTCAATGGCACCATGACCCTACTTTCTCTGTGAAGTAGGGATAATGGAAGCCTATAGGTCTACCTGTTGAGCAATCAAAACCCACTGGCTGGCTCTCAATGGTTCTCCCTTGGGTGGAGAGGGGCTTGGCAACTGATCATGCGTAAATGTGTTCCACGTCAGGGATATGATGCTACAGCACAATGACCTGGTCCTTGCCTCTTTTGTTCATAAGTGACCTTTTAATAAAATAGTCAGTGAAGTGTAACATGGTACTTTGGCATTCAGAATATAAGGAGCACATCTCCTCATGACAGAACACAATGTTTATCCAAGTATTTACTTTCTTTAAGCAGATTGAAGGAGGTAATTTGGTCCAAGCTTCAGGACGATAAATACCATTCCTAAGGTCAGGAAAAGCGGTATAAACTATTTCTTATATTACGGCCACTGCTACCAGTATGCTAAAACTGGTTGGTTAATAACTTGCAGCAACAGAAAGAAAGAGCTTCCTTGACCATCTAGGAAAGCATGGGCATATAGCCAACAACCCCATACCCAGAATCAGCGCTTAGCCTGGTGAGAGTCAATGGGTCAAAGTGCCCGTGAAGTCAACAGTGTGAAAAAGTCTGAACTCCGCATTCGTATCTGATACAGCCTCTCTCAAACACGAGAACATCGGCCTCAATAAAATCGGCAAAAAGCGACAGTAATTGGGCAGGTAAGAGTTGCCACAGTACCGCAAGGTTGGAAATACCTCTTGCCCTTCATAACGCTCCATCCAACTCGACCCAATTAAAATCGTACCCAACTCACCCCCACCATGTACCATGGAAGCAGATATGGAATAAAAGAAAAAAAAATGATCTAAATTTCACCTTCCTCGCTTCTCCCTCGTATATGAAGGTGTACCCAGTGACATTCTTTTGTCTCAAAAATGAAAAATATCGAAGAAATACTGACAAAGGATCTTACATAACATTGCACTACAATATATGCCGTATATGTGCACGTTTTTCATTGAATATTGCATGTAAGAATTAAAGGCATGTAAGAAATAAGTACACGTGTAAAAAATTATATACACAATTATATATATATATATATATATATATATATATATATATTATAATATATATATATATATATATATATATATATATATATATATATATATATAATACATATAATATATATATATAATATATATATATAAGGCTATAATTACTACACACACACACACCTCAATCCTACTGTCAGCTTACCTGTACAGTTTTAATATAAGCAAACATACTCAACACAAACTATGACCAAACATGACTGAAACGTTCATATTTTATCCCCTTCAGAATATCATTTGATTTACTTATGCAAATGGCAAGTAATAAATAACACCACAGTGAGACCTCAAGAATTATTTGGAATAATGGTTGTAAATGCAACATGAAAAAAAAAATCCTTTACGAATTATCCCCTGGCTGATTATTATGACAGTCCACTACTAAGGGTAACAATGAGTGCCACAAATATTTTGAAAGAAACGAGTAACGAGAGAGAGAGAGAGAGAGAGAGAGAGAGAGAGAGAGAGAGAGAGAGAGAGAGAGAGAGAGAGAGAGAGAGGAGACCTTAAATAAGATATTTAAATTTCTTACATAAAATGTGACCTAAGGATAAGATCTCGGCGCGCCCTCAACTCTCTGCACTTAGGTTGACCCTGATTCTTTCCAGCGACCTCATAAATAACGCCGATTACGAAATACGAATGTATTTTCCGACCGCAGACTGCCTTTGTTCTGTCTCTGTCGCCCACCGTAAGCTATTTTGCCCGGAAGGTACTCTCGGTTCGGCGTATTCAAAACCATTTTCGTTCCTATTTACATTTATTTTATTCCAAATCTTTTATGACAATCTACATGATCTGTCAATTTATCGCTATCTGGTTCTCACTTACTTCAACTTATGTTTATATTTTAATTTTCCTACCGAATTCCACAGACTTGAATTGAAGTTTCCAATTCCTCTAAAATAATAATGAGTAAACTTAGTTAACGTAAAAGTCTAAATTCAAAGTACCACTACGTAGATTGGATATCCTGCTGACAAAAATGGCAATTAAGAATTTATTTATGTGTGAAGTAAATTGAAAAATCGAGGTTACCCGTCTCAGGTCGTCAATATCTTCAAGTCCTTAACATTTATCGGCAACTACTTCAACATTCTGTTATCCAGATTTCTTTCTACAAAGTAATTAAATGACTAGAACATACATCTACGTAATACTTGCATCCACTGAGCGATCTGCAAAAGTTCTCCAGAAGCGGTCGCTCAACGGGGCGGTAAGATAGAAGATATCAAAGACAACTGGTTAAGTCTGCAACTAGTTCCAAACCCAGTTAAAGGTTTCAATGACCAGTTCACAAGGCCTCCCACGACGGCAATAGTTGAGTCATTGCAATGGTCAATTCTGGAAAGGATAACGTTGTACTGAGACTATTAACGACCATCTCAGAACTTCAAAGCTCTTTTAACAACCTTGGCCTTCGACTCCCCGTTTCTTCAGACGAAATCACTTCTCAGTTAAATTCTACATTATTTCCTAAGGCTCTAGATATTCTGACGACATACTGGCGTTATATCTCCATAATCTGATGTTGCAATGGTTTTATTCACTAAGAGCGACATGGAGAACCCTGCCCGTGATGCTCTGATGGACAAGGATAATCTGGTTCAAAGAATTTTATCCAGTGTAGGGATGATCCATATGGCGTTATCTAACAAAACATTTATTTTTCCGTAAGTTATTGTCATTCGTTAAAGTTATCTAACAGGACATTTAATTTTTCATGTTAGTGTCATCCTTAACAAGTTAACTGACAAGACATTTAATTTTCCAAATGTTACTGGAATGGAATGGAATATAGAATTTAGGCCAAAGTCCATGCGCTGGGACCTATGAGGTCCTTCAGCCCTGAAACGGAAATTGAGAGTAGAAAGCTTTGAAAGGTGTAACAGGAGTAAAACCTCGCATTGCACTATGAAACAATTGTTATGAGAGGGTGGATAGCAAGATAGAAGAAAGAAAATATAAACAGAGGTATAGTAAAAGGAATGAAAGGGATTGCAGCTACGGGCCGAAGGGATGCTGCAAAGAACCTGAAGTAATGCCTAAAGTGCACCGCGTTAGTGCACTGACGGCACTATCCCCCTACGGGAAACAATTAATATTATCATCGTTCTCCCTTTTAACTGATGATGGGTAACTGCTGGATAGATATAAATATACCACAATAAAATGTCTAGCGTAGGGAAGGCCGGGCATTATCTAAAAGTTTTATTTTTCCATCTGTTATTGTCATTCTTTACAAGTTATCTAACAGAACATTTACTTTTCCATTTGTTATTGTCATTTTAATCTGGTTTTCCAACAAGACGTTTAATTTTCCGTACGTTATTGTCATTCTAATCTAGTTTTCCAACAGGACGTTTAATTTTCCGTAAGTTATTGTCACTCTAATCTAGTTTTCCAACAGGACGTTTAATTTTCCAAATATTACTGCCATTCTAATCTAGTTAGCTAACAGGACATTTAATTTTCCACGTCACAGTCATTCTTTGCAAGTTATCTAACAGGACATTAATTTGCATGCCGGTTCCATTCTTTACATGTAATTTAAAAGGACATTTAATTTTCCGATTATTGTCATTCTAATCTAGTTAACTAAGACATTTAATTTCCATGTTGCTGTCATTCTTTACCAGTTAATAACAGGACATTTAATGTTTCAAGTTAACTTCATTCTTTACAAGTCATCTAACCGAGCATCTAATTTTTCAGATGTTAATGTGAATCACTATGGTCATGTTATTATCTATTCGATAAACAATGCGACGATGTCGCGAGAAATGTATGAAACGGTACCGGTAAAAATAAAAGCGCCAAAAGCACAGTTACAAAAATAGAGATTGTTCGAACCTATTGCAGCACAATTTCAAAGTTTGTGTCTTTTATACGTTAGCTCAACTGTTTGTGATAAAATGAAGACTCAATATTTTTTTCATTCCACAAGTAGTATAATATCAGAAATGACATATATCACAAAAATCCGTAGTGAACCCAAATAGTTCCAACCATCATATATTAAAACATAAAAAGAAACTTTGCAATTATGAAAATGCCAGACAAATTTCGAACCACCACAGTTTCTTAAAAAGCCTGACAGAGTTCAACGTATTTCATTCTTTGAACAAAATATTCGACGTAAACATCGAATAAGTACACCAGTTTTGACTTTTCTAGCGCCGTAATCAGGGACTGTAATTGAACAAAATATGTTCACAGCAGGCCATATACTTCAATCTTATACTTATTTTCAGCCCCGCTGAATTGGCAAAAGGGTGTTGAATTTGCGTACATTAATCTACAACACTTAAACGAACACACCCTTATAAATTTACACACCCCTTGACATAAAAACGCAGGGCGAACGAATAAACGTATATTAATATACTCACTTCATCATCATATGCAAAAGTACGAACGAGGCTGATAGTCAAGTTGAACAAAGGACAAGAGTTGGGAGAAGGCCGGGGGGACGAAGAAGGGGAGGTACGCAAGCGGACTGCTAAGTTATGCGGATGGATGCAAGTAGGTGGGTGGATTGGCACCCCATCTACAATCCCAGTCATCTCCAGAGTAACTTGATGGGGTTGGGGGCGGAGGATGGGAAAGTAGTACACAAGAGCGCCCCACCTTATGACCTTCGGGAGACAATAATGTGGTTGTGCTGAAGAGTGGCCCGACGACTCCCACACAGCCGCGTTTATACCACCTGCTTGGATAATCTTCTAATCTAGATAACCTCGCCAGCAGGACCTATTAGATACTGAAGATTGTTCTCTGTGCCATGAGGGTGGAGGGAAGATACATGGAGGTTGAAAAAGATAATCCCAGCTGCACACACACACACATCATCATATATATATATATATATATATATATATATATATATATATATATATATATATATATATATATACTATATATATATATATATGTGTGTGTGTGTGTGTGTGTATATATGCATACATTACGATAACACTGTATTTTCATTCCAAAATAATGTTTATGTCTTAGAAGACAAAATTGTTTGTGAAATTTAATCAGAACAACAGTGGTCTGCAACAAAACAAAAGTTTAAACAGTATTCTTAGATAACTAGTAGGAAATTAAAAAATTACATCTATCTTCTATGATGGAACAGCAAACATGATTCTATACATCCTTAATTAACAGCATCGAAATTTCATCTTAAAAGCATCAATTATCAACCAAGAAACAATGAAAAAACACCTATTAATCGTTTATAATCCCTTATATGTGCAACAGCTGTAAACTCTATTTCGTCAGCGGTTCAAAAATAATGAGTCGTCAGCGGTTCAAAAATAATGAGGTTTTGTAGAAAGTTCCCAAATTCATTGCTGCCATTTGGCACAAAAAAAAAAAAATCTCAGCCACTGGCAGCTTTTACACCATATATATATATATATATATATATATATATATATATATATAATATATATATATATATATATATATATATATATATATATATATATACTGTATATATATATATATATAGTGACCTCAAAATCGACCTCATCGAGCAAAATTCCAAATAATCTCATATTTCCTGCACGCTTGGATCTGGAAATCCAATATTTCATGCATTCACAAAGAAGTAAGTAACTTTGTTATGGATAACATTCTATTTAATTTTCTATGCTGCTATTCCGGCAGATTTTTCAAGCTAAGCAATCTAACACATGAAATGGACCCGAAAAAAAATTCAAAGAAAATTCTTAAGAATAAAGACAACCATAATCATTATATATAAACTGTTAATTTGGAACTAATTGCTACTGCACCCAAGCCACATCATTCCTTAGGGCTTCTTCCTTTCAAACTATCACTGACCACTATAAAACTTTTATAGTTAATTTTTTGTCTTTTATAATTTTCTGGGAGTAAAGAGTTATTAAGATGCCGCATCGCCATCCCTTCCAGACAAATTCTCTCAGCGAAAACCTTTAAAATTTATTCTGTTCACACCTGGTCCAAAGGTGGTGAAATTGCCAACTTTATTTGCTTTAAAGAATATAGAAATATAATAGCCCCTGGGGAGATTACCTGCACCGCCTACCCGACGATGGCCGGTGAATTAATGCCCTTTGGTTTTTGCCCTCTTCAGAGTAGAGTGCTGGACTGATATGCTCCTCACTTTGGTGGAGAGCAAAAAGACCCCAAAGCCCCTTTTTCTGTATAAATAATTATATGATTAAACTTTCTTATAACCACGTAATTACGCAAATGACTGAGCTTGTCGGAATGAAGATTTAAGATTGCCAATGCTTTTAATAATGACCCAGTAATTGGAGTTTATTAACGGAAATCGCAAAGTTCAAGAGAACTGCGAATAAGGAATTAATCTGACGTTGCCTGCACAGATCTGAGCGAAAAAAAAAAATGCTCATTTAAGAAACCACAATATTCACAGGCCAATGGCGGCATCTAGCCCAAGCCCGAGGAAAATTAAAGGGAAGGAGAAGCGAGACTGGGCCATAAAAGAAGCGACGGACCAGCTACTTAACGGGTGAACTACGACAATCCGGGAAAACAGAAAAGTTTTAAAGCCAACACCCCTTAAGAGCAAAATGCGTCTAGCCACGTGTCAGAGCACTGGACCTGGATTCTCGTGGTCCGTGGTTCGATACCAGATTGCTCCAACCAATCGGTCGAACTGTTAATGGGTACCAGCCTCAGCTGCGTGTCATTAAAATGACATGGGATTGGCAACCTCATTCCAAATTACTTGTTAAGAACTGGAAACCTAACACCTACTGCCAAGCCCTTCTCTATACAAAAAGAATGATGTATATGCATGTACCGTATATATATATATATATCTGTATTTTTAACTTTTTTTTCAGTCGTAAGTATTATTTGCAAAAACGGCACTGTAAGGTACCTGGTGAATTAATCCCCGACTTGTTCAGGGGGTTAAGTAATACTTTACATTTGGTTCATTGGGGTAGCGCCAACGTTCTTGTATAATAACTAGCGACAGGTGGCAGGAGCTAGTAACCTGATCCACTTGAGTGTTACCAACTGACCTACACCAGTTACTACTGAAACTGAATATTAAGTGACTTTAGACCTAACTTCTTTGATCTCTATTGTTTTTAGTCTTAAAAACAAGACAAATATGTTTGGTTTTCTTCCCAATTTGATTAGGACTTAAATCATGTTCCCAAAACTGTCTCTACAGCCTGGACCTCAAAAGTATTGGTTCGTATTTATCCTTTTAGAGCCTTTCACACACACACACACACACACACATATATATATATATATATATATATATATATATATATATATATATATATATATATATATATATATATATATATATATATATATATATATATATATATACTTACGTAGTCCACTGTCAGTGTCCAAGTCCATAGATCTTTCAATAACTTTACTGTAAAACTGTGGAATGGTTAGGAGATGCTGTCATGCTACTTGCCACGTGCCATAACCTTCTTTGACCTGACTACCGATGCAGCTTAAGTAAGCGCATACCTATCGTCCTGTTGGATTATAGTGTCATTACCTCAAGTTTCTTTGATTTATATTACGCTTCCTGTAAATGTGCATTTTTCTGTCTGTTGATTCAACTTTATTTCTTTGTCATTCTCTTCGCTCTGTAATTAACAATTTCTAATACAGGTATTTTATTCTATGGAAGCTTCGCTTGAAGATTAATGGAATTGTAATTTTTACAATACTAATACTAATACTAATACTAATAATAATAATAATAATAATAATAATAATAATAATAATATTCGAATTAACCTTAGCGATCATTTCATTATTCACTTACACTTGTGAAGATACTAATTTTATCCAAGAAAATATTTTAAAGGCAGCAGATCTAAAAAACCATATACTCGTATCTAAAGTGGATATATCATCTGCCGTATCGCTTACCAAATAATGTCATCATACACGACTTTCTAATTTATGTACGATATAAAAGCTCTCGGAAGTACCGTAAGTACCTTACGGTACTTAGCCACATCTGAGCTGTTGTATGCCTATTTTGTAATAAAATAATAATAATAATAATAATAATAATAATAATAATAATAATAATAATAATAATAATCACAACAACTCTCAGTCTATAAACAAATTCATTCATACAGTAGTTTTTTAACGGAGGCCAGACCAAAAAACTTCTTGCTCGATCAAAAAATGTCATATCAAGGCACAAAGTATCCTAAATTTGCAAGAATTATTTTTATGGCGAAAACGGGTGTTTACCGCAAAGTTATCTAGGTGACAACACCTTCATCCATCATGTAACTGACAGGTGCAAAAGGTAAGCGAGGGAAAATAACTCAAGGGAAACTACTCCAAATATTGATACTTCGACAGCACTGATACCCAAGACATTGTGCAGATATTCATGAATGGTGCGCTTACATACTGTACCTGTATTTGCAAGTCAAATACAAACACAAGCAGAGAAATTGTACTTTTATTACTCCTCTTTCCTAGTAGGTGCACGAGTATGCATGCCAAACATTTATGTACAAACACTGACATCCTACTCTGTTTAGTAATCATGATCACAATTATTTCAGTTGAGTTGATTGTTGGTTTACGTTCAGTCGACATGAAAGTGCGGTCAAGTTGCTGAAGGAGACAAGAAGCCTGATGTGAACCTCTGGATTCTTCTCTATCAAGTTCCGCGTTTAATTCAAGTCACTATACAAAAGAGATCTCAATAAATTAAGGATGGATTTCAATGATTATGGAGGGGTGAGCTGTAAGCTAATCAAATCTGATTAGATTTTGAAGCTGCATGGTTGACAGATTTATTTGACCTTGGTGTCACAAAATAAGGTTCTGAGATGGAACAGAAGCCGGATGCTAATACGGAATCTTATTTTATTCTTCGTTGGCTGCCATTATTTTTACTACATTACTTCAATTGAATATTTTGGCGACGAGGGAGCAGTGCGAATTTTAGCGTCTTCAGATTTTGTTTTTGATACTCACAAATCCATTTATCTTAGGAAAGCGCGGAAATTTATTCGAAACACAACAAGAGGCCACTTTATATTTCTCTGAATTGGCATCACAATCTTGAGAGTCCAACTGTCGACATACAGCTCTACTCAGACACCATATAAATGTCGTTTCAAAGTAAGTCATCCATAATGCACTTGTAATTAAAACAATGTGTGTTTGTTATTCAGCTATGAAATACGAAAACAAGAACGCACTTACATCTACAAATGCAAACAGAATTTTACTACATAACGTAGAGTCTCCACGGTCTTAGAAAAATCTCTTTGTAATAAAAGTAGTTTACTATACATTTTCTGAAAGAAAGATGATGAGACGATGACAAGCAGACTATCAGTCATTCAAAAATTACCCCAGTGAAAGCACCCAATTACAAGTAAGTCAACTTTTTCAAATCGCAAGAAAACCCGTTTAATACTCCCCTCTTCCCTTCCACTTCAATCCGTTACTTCTGCTTTTTTTTATTTTATTTCCAAAGTCTTTTAATGGGAACATCATCACAGGAGGTATAGCTGTGTAAGGAGACCAAGGCTAAATTGTTTTACTATAACCGCTAAGACAATGTTTTTTTAATGGAAAAAAGTAAATTAATAACCTAACGTAAATAATATCCATCCCGAGCCTCTTTAAAATGATACCGTAACCTACATAATATCCATCTACCTCACAATAATAAAATCTTTGCACGCATGCAAGCACTGTTTTGAATTCTAATATTTGTAGACTCTGTACGTCTAAGTAAATAAGAAAATTTGTAAAAGAAAGAATGACCGTTTTCAATTCATCAAGTATACCATTTTATCAACATCACGTACAGAATTATCATTTAGACCCTACTAAATCCCTGGGTATCTGTTAGACTTCTTAAAATTTATTTCTTAAGAACACGCATACAGGCATGGCCACTAACAAAACCTAATTTATCGGACAAGGAGTTGAAAATAAAAAAGCAGTTAGTTAGTCCATTAAAACCCAGTTGAATTTTTACTCGTCATCACAAAGAAACAAAGTTGCTCAAATTTCCATGATGGGGAAACATTTAGGCATCGCGCCCAAGCAACAGATGTAACATATATTAAACACAACAAGGGACAGTTGCATAAAATGTGCCGAGTGAACAAAAAGCAGCCCTCAACAAGACAAAAAATTCTGAAGTTAAAAATAGAAAAAAAAAAAAAAAAAAAAAAACAGACGACAGGGAAAGGCAAAAGATGGATTACCGTAATGTGTCAGTAGTTCACTCAATATCTGCAAAACTACCGTGCTTTAGATCTTAAGCATTACGGAGAAAAAGAATATTCAGAATTTTCCCTCCCTTTCTCAGACGAAGCAACCTTAAAACAAAAGGTCATTACCGGTAATAAATATCGATTTATATTCAAAATGCTTCGCAGCATGTGGGCCGAGGGATGGGCCCCCTGAGCGAAGTCTAATCATTACACTTGATCAAATCCAGGACTCGCCTTCGAAAATCAATGCTTACCGGCAACAGAATAGACTTGAACAGATGGAGAGAAAAATTTTACAGTGAAGTGGATGTATGCATGTATGTGTATGTCCATGTACAGGTACATGTTTGTGTGTATTATAAGTATGTATGTATATAATATATATGTATATATACAGTATATATTATATATATATATGTATATAAAGTATATATTATATCTATGTATCTATACAGAATAATATATATATATATATATATATATATATATATATATATATATATATATATATATGTGTGTGTGTGTGTATACACACCTACCAAGTTAAGCTTGGAAAAACTGAACCCTTCGGAGGTTTTCAGTATTTACAAGGATACACACTTTTCATGAAAATACACAGGAAGGTGTTTAGGGCAAAATTAGCTGTTCTACTTCGACTTTGTATTTGACCTATATCTTTAACACACGTTTCGAATGAATAAAAACATCCCATCTAAGGGAGGTGAAGTGAGCCAAAGAGGCCAGCCTGGCTGAGTGATGCGGCTCTCAGCTCCCGGGTGCTAGGTCCTGGGACCACTGGAAGTCTTTGTCCACACCGGTCCCCCCAGCTCTACTGTGTATATAATATATATATATATATATATATATATATATATATATATATATATATGTATATATATTTACCAGCGTCTGTTCAAGTTAAGCAGAGGAATGGGAAACTGAGGTAAGCACCTCAATCTTAGACTTGGTGAGAAATCCCGTAGGCTACCTGCTCTAAAATTAAGATGCAGGTGCAGACAATATATAAATAGATAAAAACATATATTTATACACCCATATATATATATATATATATATATATATATATATATATATATATATATATATATATATCTGCTACAATGAGCAGAGTATACAAACTGGAGAATATCTCAGACAAATCCTATAATTCTAAGGTTTCTTCGTAGCGAAGACCTGACTTTCAGCATCATCTCATAAAAGATAAAAGAGAAAAAACACTAACATAAAAGGTCACCTCAAAAAGGAAATTCTGAAGCGCTGATAATTATAATACGATATTCGAGTGTCTAATTATCATCCGTCACCTTGAAAGCTCAGGAAATTACTTTGTACTTTCCAAAATAAGAAGAAAAAAATCATGAAACAAGAAAACAGGAATCAGATAACCGACCGAACAGGTGCTGCAAACAAGAGAGAGAGTAAAATGTAATTGTGATAAAAACCGACAGTTCAACATTCACAGATAATGACAGTTTACAAACCTAATATACATACAATATACAAACCTAATATACATACAATCGGAATGTAGATAAACATTTACAAACCAGAATGTATAGCTCCTATCCAAACATCCACACAGTATATACACACACATGCATACATATATACACATATAATATACTTATGTATATACATATGCATATATACACACATAATATATAATTACATATATACATAGATGCAGATATATATATATATATATATATATATATATATATATATATATATAGAGAGAGAGAGAGAGAAACATTAGAAAATTTGAGACTACAACAGCTGGTCTTTATAAAATAATTGCATTTCTAAATCTGAAAATAACATGAAAAACTAATTGTTCACTTTTCTTCATTCTAGGGCCTCCGGCGTTTGGAAAAACGTCAAACTTTGCCCTCCGGCTTAGAAATAACTGTTTTTCACACCACAGAAGAAAACGGAACTTACAGCTCATGGCTTCAGTTCAAAAAACATGTGACGCGTTTTCAGGATACTTTATTAGGCAAAGGTAAAATTAATATCTCCAGCCATTTCCATTAAGCTCGTGGAAGGATCGAATGCCCGTCAGTGTACAAATCGTATCAGCTTTAATTGTATTTTTCTTTACCTTCTTATTAGGGAAACAATTATGGTAAGCAATAGACTGCTGGCAATTACGGACAGGAATGGAGGAGGAAGAGGTGACTGGTTTTTTTTTTTTTTAGAAGAGTGGTTTTCGACTCTTTCCTTTTTCAGTTCTTCTCTACTTTCTTTTTACACTCATTGATTTCTGAGTAACAGGACACGTCACAACGAAGACAGCACCGTAATATCACTTGTTTCGTTCGGTCGGCCTCTCATGTGACTCTAGGAAGGGAATTGCTTTTCATTAATTTCACGGCAGTGTGCACACATGTATGCATATATGCGCAATATATATATATATATATATATATATATATATATATATATATATATATATATATATATATATATATATATACAGCAAGGCTTGGACAGAGTAGGCTTTGCTCTTGGACACACCACAATGGATTAAATACAGATTTAACTCACTGGTTGAGTTAAAACAGGCGCTGTGTATTTTTTCGGAAACAAGATTTGGTCCTTTCCTACAATCCGGGAATGTTCCGAGGACAGGGGGACCTTGAAAATTCCTTTACAGGGAAGGGAGGATTATCGTTTCCCAGCTCATGGTATTATCATACTGCTTCCTGAAGTGAGCTACGCAAGGGTAATAGGTTCAATATCCCATCAGCCTCTGCATGACTGATGTCATATTGTACTTAATGCAATATAATTGGTACGAATGCCACTATTACTGTACGGTAACTATAAAAAATTCTTATTTAGTGACAGACGGGAGCAAATACCCCATGTAATATTTACAAAAAGTCCTTTTTTGGCATCAAGAACTCGTGTCACACACATACTGTATACGAATCACACGTCTAAACAAATTTTAAATCCCCACAAGTTAATAGCTCACCATTAGTTTTTTCAGCGCGAAATAATTTTAAAGAAACCCTCCTGCAACCCAACAAAATACAATAATTATCCACAGCCATTCATAATATGAAATTTTAACTTATTCAAAGTGACTTCAAATTCAAATCATCTAGAAAAAGTAGCCGAACTGGATACTTTTTGCAAGATCTACCAGAACAACTCTGCAACCATAAGCCTACAAAGATTAAAAAACAACCTACGATATACTCTTTTCAAGATCTGGGCATTAAAACAAAAATCATACTCTCGGCAGTGTTAAAGCAAGACGAAGGAACCAAACAAAATTGCTAAATTCTTCGTCTTTTGAGAGCATTCCGGATACTGCTTCACATTTCAATAATGATTAAGAATTTGTGGCATTTTATATTTCCAGAAATAAAAACTTTTGAAGGCCACAAATCGCTTCCACATTTTCAGAAATAACTTAGCGAAAACAATAATACCGAAAAAGTTCATACGTAAAATTCCCTGACAATGTTCAATACACGTTCGCGCGTGGACACACACACACACACACACACACACATATATATATATATATATATATATATATATATATATATATATATATATATATATACATACATACATACATATGCAAGAAGTCCTAATTTTGAGGTTTTATTGATATTCTTTCTCTTCATAAGAAACTAATAAAAAAAGACTGGTCCAACACCAAACACCTAAGGTCACTTGAATGTTCTGGGAACCCTTTCCTTGAACAATGTCTTAATACTTTCGAAACACTAAAAATTAAACAATCCCATAACCCACATCGACCGATGGAGTTCTTGGTCGGATCTTGTGCCCGAATAGCCGATGCCTCGTATAATGATTCTGTAAAATTTTGATTGATCATTTAGGTCCAACTATTTATTTATGAAAACCAGGGAACAACAACTAGATTCTGTAAAGTTCATAAATACACGAATTTTACCGTGGAAACAAGAGTAACCTAGCACCAGTAAATCCTAGTTACGTAAGTCACAGACCATGGAGGGAGGAGGAGGAGGAGGAGGAGGAGGAGGAGGAGGAGGAGGAGGAGGAGGAGAAAACCATGCACGGTATGTTGTTGCAAGGACCTTGTTCCGTCAAGTTGATTTTACCCCACATAAAATAAACTCATTTTCCAAGTCAATGAATTTTTCCCCTAACCAGATCTCTGATCGGTCTGGGAGAATATTTAATACTGGGTGCTGTTGCCTAATGCTAGATTCGAGTTTTACTGGCCTTGCTGTAGAGTACAATAATTTATGATGTACTTCAATATAGTTGAAACTATAACTTATCCAGTTACAGTACCCACCGATTAACGTGAGATCAAAACCATGTTAATCACAGAAAATAAAAATATGAGATAAACATCAAGCCTGAAGGTGTCTTGCACCGTAAATCCATTATTGCAGATCCTTCCTCCTTATCTCAACGCTTGTAATTGATTGTGCACGTCAGATCCAAAAAGACCATCCATAAAAGAATGAATCGTCCTTATATTAATATACCAATAATAATTTTCATCATTATTTTTTGCTGTAGCCGAAGCAGCATCACTACCTTGTAAGCCTAGTTCCTCATTGGACGGGTGGGTACCGTTCTCAGCTAGCACTCTGCTGGCCCCGCGTTCGATTCTCCGATCGGCCAATGAAGAATGAGGAATTTATTTCTGGTGATAGAAATTCATTTCTCGCTGTAATGTGGTTCGGATTCCACAATAAGCTGTAGGTCCCGTTGCTAGGTCACCAATTGGTTCTTAGCCACGTAAAATACATCTAATCTTTCGGACCAGCCCTAGGAGAGCTGTTAATCAGCTCAGTGGTCTGGTTAAACTAAGGTATACTTAACTTAACCTTGTAAGCCAAACCATGTAAGCTAGCAAAACTTGGCAACTCGAGCACTTGAAAGTGACATGTGAGATGGAAAAGATGGGAACGACATTTCGAAGGAATACGTAAACCTTCACCAAAGACCAGCAATCCAACGATCAAACAAGTAGGTCACTTCTCCCCAAAAGTTATATTCCCATTTCTCCTAAAACCTAATAGTTTGTAACCAGTCAGTATTACCAACAAACAAAATGTGCCAAAAATATTATTTTATCCTAGGCGTAAAATCAAAGTCCATAATCGATCAAACTTATTCAGCAAGAAAAATAAACTTAACATAATGAAAAATTAACTTTACCTAGTATTTATAATAAAAAAAACACTACGGAGACACCGGTTGACATGTGGAGTGCACAAATAATCTGGAGGAGGACATTTGATGTAAATAACCAAACGGAGTCTTTCAAATAACCAGATCAATATCTGTATAAGGTCCATGCAAGTATCCTGATGGCTATGGAATAGGATAACAGACAAAGAGACAGACTTTATGTTCATCAAGTCACCGCTAAAAAGGCTATGAAATGAAATGATGCCCGGTACTCGTAAATTTTTAAAAGAAAGACATCAACATATTAAGAAATTACTGATTATCTCTACAAAAACAAATTCATATGCAACATAGAATGATATGATCTTTCTTGACAACAAGTAAATAAAAAAGCAGCCGCCTATTACAAGTCCACATTTAAAAACATTTTATATGATTAACATAAACGAAATCTAACGTTTGATTCAGGATAATGGAGGCCAACCCCTTTCCACTGATTCCTCGGTAAATCACCATTAATAAGGAGCCTTAGACTATTCTATGCCTCGTTATTATAAGTGGTTTAGGTTCATTACTCAATTTCACACTGGCCATTATGCTAATTTCGTCATTATTTAC
>NC_089763.1:16228494-16290994 GCF_040412425.1 Macrobrachium rosenbergii | reverse complement strand
CAAAATCCATGACTTTCTTCTTTACTCTGAGCTACCCTTCCATCACAATACCCACTGCTGAAAATTTAAAGAACTTCTCCCGTTCTCTTGCTCGGAAATTTTCATTTCCGTTATCACAGCCAATTCAGCCACTCCATCAGTTTCACATCTACTAAGTGTCTCTGTGATTTGATAAAACATGTTTATAGTCTACTGAATGATAGTTCCAAGTGTTACATGGTATTTTTCCTCAAGTTACATGTTTACCGAACTTACTATACTGACCCATTCACCTCTAATTGCCTTTTATAAAAAATCGGTAAGAGTAAACTGTAACCATTAAAACTCATCAGAATTGGTCAGTCTTGCGTAAGGCCATTGAAACGGATTATTTTGTCCAATACCGTAACGAAATTTATGAAGGTATGCTCATCCAAAAACTATTCTTTACTAGAATACTGTTTTCCTGTGTGGATGTCTGCTTCTGCCAAAGATTCATCTCTTTTAGATGGACTGGTTCGTGGTGGTAGGTTCTGTTTCCTAATAGTAGCAATTATGGCTTGGACCATCGACGGATGGTCTCTGTCACTTTTTCGTGAGTTGTGTTTCTACAGAGATCTTCCAGATTCACAATTGATCCCTGATCCCATTTATCTGCCGAGAGCGACCAGATTTGCTGAACAGCAGCACCAATATGCAGTAAATGTGCCTCGCTGTCGAACTTCTCAGTTCCAGAGGTCCTTTATAACTTCGGAAGCTCAAGCGGAGGTGCAATGCACTACTACCATAATAATAATAATAATAATAATAATAATAATAATAATAATAATAATAATAATAATAATAATAATAACACAACAAAAGCACTTTGGGTCTTTTGATTCTGGAGGCTGTTACATAAATGTAAAACACCGTCCTACATAAGGAAATCAATTCTAAAAATAATGGGGGGGAGGACGTGAATACGTTTAAATTATCATTCACAGTCTCATAAAAAGGTTCCTCATGCACGTGATCGCTCCAAAAACAATACGTTGAAACGACAACAAGAAAGACTAAAGTAGAATGTTGCACTATGCTAGAAATAAGGTTAGTCCAAAAATCTGAGGTAGCTGATACCCGATTTCTATTTAAATATGCAACCGAAAGATTCACATTCTCAAACAAGCAAGTATTTTAAAGCAAGCAGATTGTGAAGTAGGTTAAGCAAAAGCAAAATTGGACCATGAATAAACACAACACAATTAAGGCTACCGACAACCATAAAATATTGCATAACACAGTCACCTTCCCCGAGTAAGTCGATATTAAAGAGTAATTTATCAAAGTTGGTTTGGCAAGCTACATCTTATTGAATCTTACACAGGTCTTCATATTAGCAGGGGTCCATGCCTGGGGTTTCTGCAGGAAGTTAGAGAGAGAGAGAGAGAGAGAGAGAGAGAGAGAGAGAGAGAGAGAAGAGAGAGAGAGAGAGAAGTTAGAGAGAAATTATATTATAAAGTTCAAGTGCATACCGTAAAAATATAATCAATCTAAACTAAATTATTATATCCACTGTACGAACATTTCAAGTTTTAGAAAAGTACAGCTGTCTACATTCTGTCAGGTTAATGGGGTATAATGGCCTGATGAACTGCAATATCCTGGTAGGGGTAGGGGGTGATATTATCGTAAAAAACTTTAGTAAAATCTACTTGTTCTGCATTCGATAAAGTGTCACCCAAGGGTTTTTTCCTTTCTTTTCTTTAATTTACATAAGCACATCTTCCAAACTTTTCCTTTACATTGTAACAACATAAATTGTGGCTGAAGTGTCAGCGGCAATAAATGCAATACATAAAGGGCAATACCATAAGCCATATCAAAATTATAATCCTATACAGCACATCCCACCATTGTAACTGCCAAAACCACATCTAAACACAAAAAAGATAATTTCATATTGAAAGTAAAACGCCTTATAACCAACTGTTTTTCGTGCTAAAATAACTAGTAACCACATAAAAACGTTAACTTCAGAACGACACCTAAGCTTAAAAACCTAATTTCATACTGCAAGTAAAACTCCTAGTAACCAATTACTTTCCATACTAAAATAAACCAAATTAATTACATATACTGCATATATATTTATATATATAAATTATATATATATACAGATATTATATATATAACTATATATATATATATATATATATATATATATATATAATATATATATATATCAGGTACTTATAACTATGAACAACTAATGTAAGAGTGTGATCTCAAGCAGAACACCTATTCATAATTTCTTGAAAGCTTCCCAGGACGCAAACGCGTAAACATTAATGCGATTAAATACGAGTAATCGAGGTGGAAGAAACAGATTCCGAGTGCAACATCATCTTCAAGCAGCATCCAGCGGCCCTTTTGCAAATGATTATGCAAATAAGGACGGGGTCAGGTCCATCGCAGACAGTAATAAGTCGCAATTAAGGCTTAATCGTATTCTGATCTGCATCACATGCTCATATGTTCAACAATTAAACAGCTTCTACCCAAAGGAGAAAACCAGATCGTAAAATTCATGGAAATGTTGACACTAGGTTACTGCTTCCACCCTTGATGACCGGAATATTCTATAAGACTCGGGGCTTTCTTTTTTATTTCAACGTGCCGAAATTCGACATCGTTCCTCAATTTGATTTAAATTTAATTATTCAAAGTTAAGGCCATTGCCAGGGGAGTGCACTTTAAGAGGATATGGAAAAAGATGTGATAGGTATTTAAATCTCTCCTCCTGGGGATAGTGTTGACTGTCGTATAATAAAACTGTAAAACACACACATACATATACATAATAATATATATATATATATATATATATATATATATATATATATATATATATATATATATATATATATATATATATACATATATATATTATATTATTAGTCATGACATTTCTAAGCATGCCGTAGTTCATTAAATATGATTTATTTCCTACAAGGTGTAATTAGAGAGAGAGATAAGGAGAGAGGAAGAGAGAGAGAGAGGAGTCATGATATCTTTAAATGTTTGTTATTCGATCTACATATATTCAAGTTACTCATCAAACGACTTGATAATAGTTGTGCTAAAATTTTGGGCTAAACAATATTTCATTTAATGTCATTAAACAATTTATTACTGGTCAAAAATTCAATTTACAACAGGAAAATAACAACACAATATTATATATATTATCATATATATATAAATGTTAAATATATATAGGCTATAATGTTATATCGATCTGAAAATATTCATATATAAAAATATATCAGACGATATATATATGATATATGTATAAAATGATGTGTGTGCGTGCGTGCGTGTGTGTGTGTGTGTGTTTGTGTGTGTGAGAGAGAGAAGGTAATGATCCACTTAAATTCACTTTTGGACGTCTGACAAATTGTTTAATGACCATCAAATGAAATATTATTTCACCCCTGTTAAGCAACAGCTATATGTTTTGAATAACAAACATTTAGATGAAATAAATAATTTATTTTCATTTCTCAAAATTATGTTTCAATATTACTATATATATATATATATATATATATATATATATATATATATATATATATATATATATATATACTTTTATGATTTTATAAGCTATGCTATTATGTTTATGTATATATATATATATATATATATATATATATATATATATATTATATATAGATAATAATAGCATATAAATATGTACTATCTACAGAAACTATCAAATAAATATATTCAAACCTATACTGAGCTATCATCAAAAGGATGGCTTGATTTCTTATAAGTACACAAAATGAATATGACGGGACTGTCAACAATAAAGTCGAAACAAATAAACTTAAATTTTCCTTGATGGCGGAGTGCATTACCTAACCCATTGCCTTGAGATTCTGGATCCTTAAGGGAGAATATTTTCTGAGGAGGGTAGAGTGATTGATCGTACATTACCTTTTATGATCCCTTAGTTAGAGTTATAAAATGTGAAACATTTTTTGATACACAATAATATATGTTTGTGTTTTTGACGTCTGTAATAAAATTGTTTATATATATCATATATATGATATATATTGTTTAGCCCCAAAATTTTATATATTGTACAACTGTTCTTTTATCAGGAAGCTGTCTTGACTGAGTACAAACTTGGAAACAAATAATAGCTCAATTTAATTTAACAAACATTTCAAGATGATAAATGGTTTATTTAAACAATTCCCTTTTCTTTAGGCAAAAATCCTCCTTCTCCCATTATCCTATCTCCCAAGACAGCCCTTACACCTTGTACAAACCATAAAATCACGATTTAATGAATCACGCTGTCATCAAAGATGAGCAACCGTGGTCACGCGACTACTCATGGTCACACCACCTGCGGCGTGCTCGCCGTAGGCATTATGTTCTGCTCCAAAAAGCTTCGACCAGCGTCGACTCAAAACTTGCCTGCTGCTGCTATATACGCTCACGGACGAACATCCAAAACAAAAAAACTTATAAAGGCAGCAATCCACAAAGGGGACGGCGGGGAACCAGCAGTTTCGCAAAACCATAATGTGACACCTCCCACCTAAAGAGAAAAAAAAACAAACACTCATGATCCTCCAAATGTACGTAAAGCAGGCCATCTGTCGCGAGTAAAATCATGTGCACGGGGCTGTCTACAGAAAACAATCAGGAGGGAAAACCTTAAAATATATGAAGCTCAAATTTATTTACATACAAGAGTACCGAGATAAAAAACATCAGTACAAAATGGCCCAAAGGCGGCTGAAACAAATTTTCAATTAACTAAACAAAAAGTAGCTTTTAAACAAAAAAAGGCCAATTGTGCAAGTAAATACAAACATGCGTCCTCCATCAGGCACGGAGCTGACCTCAGCTGCACGACAGGGGACAAGAAACAAGCCATAAAACCGATGGGAGGCGTCAGGAACCTGCTGGCATCCTTGATGAGCAACGTGGAGTGTCCACCTCCACCTCTACGACGTGCTCCACTTCGTACGTGCTCCAATTTGCTGCTCAAAAACTCGACCAACGTCGACTCCAAAAACTGCCTGCTGCTGCTGCCACTGCCGCTACTCTCGCTGCCCTACCAGACCCGACTGAAGAAAGAAAAACGGCAGCTCACCGACGAGAACATCAAAACAAAAAAACTTGAAGGTAAAGGCACAATTACGGGGAACCACAGTTCCATAAAATTCTTTTGATAATATATATATATATATATATATATATATATATATATATATATATATATATATATATATATATATATATATATATATATAATATATATATATGTAATATATATATATATATAATATATATATAATATATATATATATATGCACTCTATATATATAAAATCCATCGCCTATCTAGCAGAATGCAAATAATTCTCTTTTGAAAAAAAACCTAAAATACAGAACTTTCTAAAAAGTAGTATTCTACTTTTCAAGAACCTCGTGTTATTCTTCTTTGATTTGCAGCTTCCAGAACGTCAGCTTTTTTTTTTTTTTTAAATAAACAAGTTTTTGCACCAGTGTTATGTCACTTTCTCATGCGCAACTATTAAGAAATCATTGGATAACCTCATAAATTCTGCTACAGGTCCTTAAAGGGATGCGTTCGAATATCTTTCTGGGGAAGTGTACTTACGCACATAATTCTCTTTGAGTGTAATTTATCCCGTACGTTACCTTTTACATGAATGTGCTATTCGCGGATTTAAAGAACGTATATAAATCCCTGTGAAACATTTTTGATACACAATAATATATGTGTGTGTGTGTGTGTGTGTGTGTGTGTGTGTGTGTGTGTGTGTATATATATATATATATATATATATATATATATATATATATATATATATATATATATATATATATATATATATATATATATATATATATATATATATTATATAAAATTACATCGCCTATCTAACTTAGAAGATGTACATTCTCTGTTTCTGTGAAAAAAACTAAATACAGAACTCTAAAAAGTAATAAGATATTCCTACTTTCAAGAACCTCGTGTTATTCTTCTTTGTCAGTTTGCAGCTTCCAGGGCGTCATTTGCTTTTTTTTTTTTTTTAAATAAACAAGTTTTTACCCAGGTATGCCCATATCACTTTCTCATCTTGCAACTATTAGAAATCATTGGATAACCTCATAAATTCTGCTCCCCAGGCTCCTCATTACTTTGTGGCATTAATATAGCAGGTTCACCTATGCTTAAGGGATCTCGAACTGAACGTTTATTTATACCACTTATGGGCTGCCACTTTATGAAAAGGGGAAAGAACAGAAAACGATAAGTATAACATTCACTTGAATTCAACTGATGAATACGAACGATGAACTTTGTTCATCACAGATACACTGAAGGAAGATTTTTTATTTGGTAACAAAATCTTGACCTCTGAAGGAGCGATTAGGCGACGTTTTAACAAATACAACGCAAAACCGGTTGTTACACATTATTTGATAAACTCCTAAAAAAATTTGTAACCTTCAGCGCTCAAGGGACCAAATTAAACCTCATAAATCTATCGCGCAGCCTCCAGTCGCTTTCGAACTGCCTTCATTAACAAAAGAGTAACAGGCTAAGAATAATGCTAAACACTAGAATCAAGGTTGGCACGTTTTCCTAATTGGTGAGCTGTAATTATCCAAAAAACCTGTTAATTTCGGCGCACTTTCTTCCTCTTGGTCGTTACAAATGTGAGCATCTTAATTCTTATTCGAGCGAGTCGCGAATATACAAAATCTCTGGAATATCGAATTACTATGAAAATAAGCCTTAATAAGTAAAGCATCATTCGGCCGGTTTTTGCATATCACCAAATTAACAGAACTGAAATCATAACTTTTCTAGCATTAATCATTGGCGGTTTTTGAAAGTACCGTTATCTTCAAAAGCGGCAGATTGCAACCACTGATAAAAAAATGAACCTTAGGAAACGGAAATAAACCAAACTAATCGCGGTTGATAAACCATCTGAGATAATAAATCCGAATTCACATTACAAAATGTAGCAACAAATAAAACTAAATTTCATATCAAGCCGAAAAGAAGAATGTATTTCGTAAGCAAATACCCACACCAGACACCCTTATACGCACGAGTCTCGGATGAGATAATATCGGGAAAGAAAATGGAAAGGAAAAATATTTCCTTTCAGCTGACCTATCATTAGTAATTGAAATCCACCTCACGGTTATCCGTCGTACTATGATCGATTGATTAACCTTTTGAACCATCAATTGATTTACCGGACTTTCATAACCGTCTGATGTTCGATGAATTTACTGCCATTAGAGATATGCCCGCTACATATAAAAGAAAAACATTCCACCTGTATTTCATCATAATAACAACGAAAGACCTGTCATAACCGGAATAAGCAATGATTAATCTGTTTAAATGAAAGGGATATTTAATCTCACTCTACCTAGTTAAAAGAAGTAAACCAGTGCAAAGGAATATTATATATATGCATTTATGTATGTATGTATACTGACACTACATTCCTGCAGCAACCACAACACTGCTTCAGTTAAAACCCGGACTGGACGTGATCGGATTCTGCTCAAAAACCTTTTAAAGGTTGATTCGATAAGTGTCAAGGGGTGTGTGTGTGTGTGTGTGTGTGTGTGTGTGTGTGTGTGTGTGTGTGTGTGTGTGTGTGTGTGTGTGTGAGAGAGAGAGAGAGAGAGAGAGAGAGAGAGAGAGAGAGAGAGAGAGAATCTCCGTGATGTCTAACATACCAACCTTTCAGAATTTGAAAAACAAACTACAAAATAAGCCTGACTGCTTTACATAAAAAACGAGAAATGGGCAACACTAAGCGGTACTAAACTCGAATACTTTCCATCATGTTAGGGCTGGTTAATCCATAGGGAATACTTCTCAAAGTAGGTAGTTAACCCCACAAACGTCTAATGACACTCGTTTACAATTATATACCTTTACAAAAGCTTTGAAACTTGAAAATTTACTCCTACCTGGAAAACCCGATACTAAAAATTCTCAGACCTACGGTGACCAGTTTGACACTTCGTTTCGGCAAACTTGATATAACCTTGCTTTGAAGGTTACCTGAGTTTTGTAGAAAGGTCCACCAATTACACCACAAAACCTCAAACAGAAAGCAGAACTTCTTATGAAAATGCTTTTCAACAATACACCCAATCATTACTTCAAACCTATCACTGCCATCGTTCAGTTTACGGCATAAGCAGGTTCCTGTAAAGATAACCCTTTGCGGGGTATTAGGGCCTTAGAACCACCTAGTGAACTCTAACTATTCTTCCAATAAACTAGTCAGCATTTTAATCTATAAACCCATATACACACGACGTAAATCTCGCCGTCGACAGGTATTAACTGCAAAAAATGATTATGTGTTAACTGAAACTATTACATAAAAATCTTCAAAAGGCTGGTTCCACCTTTGTTTTTAATTTCCTATGTTACCTCTCTTTTTGTTTTCACTTCTGGTAAAACCTTTTGTTTTTCTTGTTTCCCCCAGGTAACTTTTCTTTTTTTAATTTCCCCTTGCAAACCTTGTTTTCTAATTCCCCTGGCAAACCTTGTTCAAATTTCCCTTGGTAACCCTTGTTTTCTAATTTTCCCTAGTAACCCTTGTTTTTCTAATTACCCGTGGTAAACCTCATTTTCCAATTTCCCCTTGGTAAACCTTGCTTTCTAATTTCCCCATGGTAAACACTGTTTTCTAATTAATCCCAGTAAACCTTACTTTCTCATTGCTATTGGTAAACCTTGGTTTGCAATTTCCCCTAGGTAAACCATGTTTTCTAATTTTCCCTACTACCCCTAGTAAACCATGTTTTCTAATTTCCCCTACTACCCCTAGTAAACCATGTTTTCTAATTTCCCCTACTACCCCTAGTAAACCATGTTTTCTAATTTCCACCGGTAACCCTCTTTTTTATTTATTCCCGGTCAACCTTGTTTTCTAATTATCCCTGGTTAACCTTGTTTACTAATTTCTTCCCATAAACCATATTTTCTAATTTCCCTGGTCAACCTCCTCCTAATTTCCCTTGGTAACCCTTGTTTTCTAATTTTCCCTAGTAATACTTGTTTTTCTAATTACCCATGGAAAAACCTCATTTCCCAATTTCCCCTTGGTAAACCTTGCTTTCTAATTTCCCATGGTAAACCCTGTTTTCTAATTATCCCCAGTAAACCTTACTTTCTCATTACTACTGGTAAACCTTGTTGTGCAATTTCCCCTAGGTAAACCATGTTTTCTTATTTCCCTGGGTAAACCTTGTTTTCTAATTTCACCCGGTGAATCTTTTTTTATCTATCCCTGGTTAACCCTGTTTTCTAATTATCCCTGGTTAACCTTGTTTACTAACTTCCTCTGATAAACCATATTTTCTAATTTCCCTGGCCAACCTTTTCTCTAATTTCCTTGTTAACCTCTTTGCTTTTTAATTTTCCTAGTAACTCCTTTCTTTTCTAATTTTTCAGAGTAACCCTTTGTTTCTCTAATTATCCGTGGTAAACCTCATTTTCCAATTTCCCCTTGGTAAACCTTGCTTTCTAAACCCCTGATTTCACCATCCCATCAAACCTACTTTCTCATTACTACTGGCAAGTTTTGTTTGCAATTTCAGGAACTATGTTTGCACCCTGTAAACCTGCTTTCTAATTTCCCCTGGTAAACCATGTTTTCTAATTTCCCCTGGTAAACCATGTTTTCTAATTTCCCCTGATAAACATTTTTTTATTTATCCCTGGTTCAACCTTGTTTTCTAATTATCCCTGGTTAACTCCTTGGTCTACAATTTCTCCTGAGTAAAACCATTTTCACTTCTGTCGTTAACTTGTTTTCTGAATTTCTTCAAACCTTTCTAATTTCAGATCAACATTTGTCATCTCTGGTTCAACCTTGCTTAAATTGATCCTTAGTGAACCTTGTTTACCAATTTCCTCTGATAAACCACATTTTCTAATTTCCCGTCGTTAACTTTGTTTTCGAATTTTCTCTGGTAAACCTTGTTTTCTAATTTTCTCTCGTAAACCTTTTCTAATTTGCCCTGGTAAACCTTGTTTCCTAATTACCTCTGGAAAACCTTGTTTTCTAATTTCCCCTGGTTAACCTTGTTTTCTAATTTTCTCTGGTAAACTTTGTTTTCTAATTTTCACTGGTAAACCTTGTTTTCTAATTTGCCCTTGGTAAACCCTTCACAATTTACATCTGGTAAACCTTGTTTTCTAATTTTCCTGGTAAACCTTGTTTTCTGATTTCCCTGGTTAACCTTGTTTTCTAAGGTTAACCTTGTTTTCTAATTTCCCTGGTTAACCTTGTTTTCTAATTTCCCTGGTCAAACTTGTTTTCTAATTTCCTCTGATAAACCTTGTTTTCTAATTTCCTTGGTAAACCTTTTTTCTAATTTCCCTGGTAAACCTTGTTTTCTAATTTCCCTGATAAACCTCGTTTTCTAATTTCCCTGGTAAACCTTGTTTACTAATTCCTTTGGTAAACCTTGTTTTCTAATTTCCCTGGTAAACCTTGTTTTCTAATTTCCCTGGTAAACCTTGTTTTCTAATTTCTTCTGGTAAACCTCGTTTTCTAATTAGCTCTTGAACCTTGTTTTCAAATTTCTCCTGGTAAACCCTGTTTTCCAATTACCTCAGGTAAACCTTGTTTTCTGATGTCCCCTACGTGAAAATTTTATAATTTCCCTTAAGTAAACCTTGTACTCTACCTTCAGAGCAATCTCAAATTACAGTGACTAAAACTGCTAAACTTCCATTTAGCAAATTTTATGACGGTTGTACCTACAAAATAAATATGAATTTATAAACCCGTTCTTACAGGATTATCCAGGGTTACAAACATTTCAGCTAGTAAAGTTTTCATCAGTAAACCATTTACAATCTGGAACGCAAGCGTTTCATGCTTGAGTGGTTCCACATAATGACTTCTGAATGGCACCCAAAAATAACTCACCTTTCCATTTAGTAGGCCCGCCTTCGAAAACAGTCATATCCATGTAATAAGGAAGCGTCCGAATGCAGTCACTTCCATCAAGTAAAACTCGCAAGCGATTCGAAAACGGATGCTTAATCGCGGTATCTTAATTCTAACATTCTAACTTCCACGCACATGCTCACGTCCACCAAATAAACTCTGAATAATAATAAAAAAAAAAGTTATGTGGCAAGATCATTTTCAATCGTCTAACGTTCATACTCTCCCAATTTATAGGGTGGAAGGAGTGCGACTATACTTGATAATAAGAGAACGTTTCACATTCCTGAATTCCTCCCGCTCCGAGATTTAGACTAATAAAAATCTGTCCACAGATGCTTACTTGTCTTACGTTACACTTGGAGAGTGATTCGCATGCTGAGCTGTAATAAGACCTGTTAAGCAAAACGCCTAGAATACTCAATTAATGAGCAGCTTCAGATGACACTGAAAATTAAAACACTTTTCCTCGAAATATAACTTTGGAACCACGTGGATCATTTGATGATACATCGAATAGAAACAGAAACATTTTTAATGTGTATCACAAAAATTAAGCCAAAAATATCGTTTCATATCGAATTCACTGTACTTAGGGAATAACTTACACCCGAAAGGAATAATAGTTGACATGTGCTCTTGCCCCGGCTAGGATTCGAACCATGGCCAGATTTAGAAACAACGACAGACAGTGACTTGAGCAACCCAGCTACCACGAAATACTTAAGCTGATATCGACTCTGCCGCACATATACCTGTCGGTTTCAGGCTTTGTACTTATGAATCGATATCAACTCATCTCCACCATGACAACTGATGGATAAGTTTGAAGCACTTGATTATGAATTTTTGTCACATACACGAGTGACTTTTTCATATTCACAAATATGAAGCCACAAATATCATTTAACATCGGCAGGCATAAGTATAGCAGAGTCAATACCAACTTAACATATTTACATATCTTGATAGCCGGGGGTCAGAGTCACCGTCTGTCATTGTTTCTCAATCAGGCCATGGTTGAAATTATAGGTGGCGCAGCTCTAATCACTTATAATTCTCCGTGGGTGTAAGTTATTCTCAGGATATAATGACTTTGATAATGAGTGATATTTGTGGCTTAATATTTGTGAATGCTAGTGGCAAAAAGTTAATAAATAAATAAATAAATAAATATATATATATATATATATATATATATATATATATATATATATATATATATATATATATATATATATATTATATTCATATATTATACATATATAACTTTTTGCCACGTGTGACTTTCTAACATTCACAAATATTACGCTACACATATCATTTAGAATAACTTACACCCATGGAGAATTATAAGTTATATATATATATATATATATATATATATATATATATATATATATATATATATATATATATATATATATTTTAATTCCTCTTCAGAAAAAGCTAAAACTTTTTTTTTTTGAAGAATGAAAACAGCGATACTGCCGCAGGCCCCTTCGCTTTTCAAGAGCAAATCGTTACAAGTCATATGAGTTTTCTCTTAAAAATTAAGGTGAAAACAATTTCTAAAATATATATCGCAACCAATCCTACCGTCCACCACCTCCCTTTACCCAAAAATAAGGAGAGGCCAAGTGTCACAGGAATATTTTGTTTTCCACAGAACCAATCTGAAACACTGAAGTACTCTAAAAATAAAAAATAAAAAGTTTTAAAGCCGTACATATTTCAATCACCATTTGACACTACCTTGTTTTCACGATAGAAACTGGAAAAAAATAGATGTCAATAAGAGAAAAAAAAAATCGCCTTTTCCACCTTTTCCAGTCAATGTCATTCCAGTACGAAAAACAGGCATGTGGGGGTGAAGGGAAATTGCCCAACTACCTTCTTCAAATAACAAAGGTCCAATTAGCGATTTCCAGGCACTTAGTGAAATACAAAATCAGTGAGATAAAAGAAATGGGTTTAGCGAGAGGACCTGAAAAGGCAAGTCATGCGTTTGCAGAAGGTATAATGCTTCGCTGAGCAGAGCAAAATCATTAAGAGGAAAAAGACTGGCTATCACAAAAAAGCCCGTACTATCTCAACGATTAATAGAGATTTCGTTGTTTAACGTCTGCCAAAAAAAAAAAAAAAAAAAAAAAAAAGAGGTTCGTAAAGTGTCATCATGGATTTATGACTACCGTACAAACATCCCGTAATTAATCACTGCAATACGCGATCCCTACCGAGCATGGAATCTTGTTCAAGTGATAAAAAAAGTGGAACTGAACTGCAAACTAAGTGTAGGGGTTCTTAATGTATGCAAGAATCGTTCTAGTTACATTGGTGGAGAAAATGACCAAACATCTGTTGGAGCTGAAAATTAGAGTAAATTTACAAGGCTCTTAATGAAGACCACAGAGAGAGAGAGAGAGAGAGAGAGAGAGAGAGAGAGAGAGAGAGAGAGAGAGAGAGAGAGAGAGAGAGAGAGAGAGTGGAAATACCGAGAAAGAAAATATCAATAACTACTACAAACAGACCAGTTGAAATCATACCTATTTCATAGTTCCATTTTGTTCATTTCGATCTTTATCATGGAAAAACACTGGCCCTGAAGATGACATGTGCATAACAGTAGTATTACAAGAAACAATAACTATTAAGGAATTGGAAATATAAAGGATAATAAAGGAAAATTAATAAACTCGTACCAAGATAACCACCACGCTGGCAAGGATTTATATTTGACAGTTCAGCAACTAACTAAAAAACATGTTTTGCTTGTACACTACTTTGAATATCTTTACGAATAAACATCCATAAATCTCTAATGTGAGATACACATATATAATAAGCTCCATTAGAAAACCGAAGGGGAGGCTGTATGTTACATTAAATGGACTAAAGATGAAGGAGAATAGTAATGGGAGGTATAAAACATGGAAATATAAACAGCCTTCATTTACTGTTAAACATTGCATGAAGGCGCGAATTTTGTAATATAATGAGTTCAGAAAAAAGAAAACATGAACTGAACGTCAGAACGCAGTAGAATAAATTAACATAGTTATTATTAATGAAGTTTCAGAAAAAGGAAAACATGAATTGAACGTCAGAACGCAGTAGAAGAAATTAGCAAAGTTATTATTAATGAAGTTTAAGTTCATGGAAACACGAACATAAACAACAGAATGGCTCGTGACGGATATCTTTGGACGAGTGCCATTGACCCAAGATTTCCGAGAAAGGAAAATGTACTTGTTTGAAAAGAGAGCTGATGTCTGTAAACAAACGAAGCAAAAAGTAAGTTTATAACCGATATGGGATAGCGATGAGTATTTCACAACTTAGGCCATGTCACTGTGAAGAAACAGCACTCAATGATACAAAAACTGCGAACTAGCAAGAAGTGACGTGAATAAAATATGTAAGATTAACAATCACCACAGAAGCAGATGTGGAGAATAAAGTATATGTAAATATTCCGAAGAGTAATTGCTTTACTGCACTGAAAATTATGGCATTCTAGGTCAGGTTGAGGAGTTCCAAGGAGGCACAGGGTCCCCAGGTTAAGACCCAGCATCCAAGGTTAGGTTAGGTTAGGTTAGGAGCTATCCTCTTTTAAATATTTCTTTTCTGGTATATTTTTTATGTTTTAAATTAATTTTACGGTAATGTTTAGCTAAAAAGAGTTTCTGTGTATATCTATCCCACAAAAACTATAGATGTATAAAAAAATCAATATAAAATTCTTACAAAACATGAAAATTTACCAGAAAATAATTTTCACTTTTTCACTACTTTCATAACTCTGTAATTGTAAAAGTTGCAATTTATGGGGTCCAGAAAGCCTAGAAGGAAGTGGCACCCTCGATTTGGTCAGGGAAGGTTAGGTTAGGATTGCAATCCTGTAATTCATTACCTATTGTCTAGTTCATCAACTTATTTCCATCCTCTTTCTATGATTTTTGTCATCACATACATGTACCTTATATTATATTAGAGGTTTTCCACTGTGGTTCCTTTATAATTCTTAGATGGAGGGGAAGATTTTGTTACGTTACAGAGTATAAGTAGCCTACAAAAACAGCAGTTTGTTAATAAAATCCAAGGTCTATAGTGTATATGATAGGTTCATGTCTTATCAACATGGAATTAAATGGCATTGTTGTTTATTGTTCTGCTGATTTTTACAATGTTACTGTTGTTATGAGTATTTATTAGTTTTGATACTGATTTTATGTTGTTAATTTTAATTCTTTCGAGAGACATTGAGCTGAACCCTGGGCCTGTTGCTCATTAGAGTAAGAAAAATTGCTGCCCTTTACTGAAATATTCGGGGCTTAAGGTCAAATTTTCATGATCCCTGAGTTGTGCCCATAACTATGATTTTATATTTTTATCTGAGACTCTTGTAAGTAGTAACAAGTCAGAGGTCGAGTTTTTAACCCCGGGGTTTGATGGCCCTTACTTATTTATCGTCTTAACATCCCACATGCACAAGGTATGGCTATATACACTAAGTCCAGACAACCCATTTATTGACAGAAGATTTTGGAAGGTAGTTGCCATGAAGTTCTTAGTTTTAAAATATTCAGTAAGTTCTACAATGTATATGTATTGGCTGTCTCTTGGATAAGGGTGAAAGTTGCAAGTGTGTATTTTATAACCCTATCTAATTTTTGCAGTATTATTTAGTACCCAAGTTCGATAGCTTTTATATTTTTTGAGTAAATTGAAGTCGTCTATGCCGGAATCGAGGAAATCACAGACACGGATCCTTAAACAATTTGTGACGTAAACATAAATTGGCGTCATGAGGCTCCGCCCATCCACCAGGTAGGCGGTGGATATGCTTACACAGTCTAGGCTTCAACAAATTCGGTAATGGCCAGCAGGATATGGAATTGTCCCCGTGGTTGCAAAACTGCATTTGTACTACGGCTTGCCACTTTGCATACAAGCAAGAAGACCCATGGTAAGATTTACTATAGCGTGAATAGGTAATCATTTCTATAGTAAGTAATAGTTACTTGGGCACCCCAGAAGTGTGGGCAGGAGATGTCAAACAATCCTGTCATTTTGAGGAGGAGTACTGCAAGTCGGACAATATCCATGAGAGCATGGAACCAGTCATCAGTGACATCACTAGCAACAATGAGGACAAGAGTGACAATGCAACAATGAGGACAAGAGTGACAATGAAGACATTTTGTAAATGAATTATGTATAGTTTTAGATGTTTTATTTGTACATCTAAAACATATTTATTAAAACACAATTAATTATAACAATAGGTTCCTCACCCAAACTGATTTCAATATGTTTTCCTTACCATGCATAAATATAAATTGTGTTACATTTGATTGATATTATTAAGAAGTAAATAATAGCTTGCCCTCAACATCTTGACTCCTACCATTACCTTCAATTTGCAGCAAGTATACTTTACTTTTTAGGGTGCTGTATGATATAAATAAAAAAGAAAAATAGCAATGTGTTACATTAACTGAAATAGTGGCGTTCACCTTTACACCTCTACCAATTGAGGGAAATGTGGTATCATTGTTTTTCATTTGAATTTCTACTTCTAGTGACTACTCCTGACTTGCTGCAAATAGAAGGCTATATTGTCGAAACCTGAGGTAAAGCAAAAAGGAATGTCTTTTTGTATTCCCCCCCTAAATAGATGCAGATCTAACAAATGAGCCACAGACTGCTCCATTATGTGAATGAATTACATACACTAAATGGAAGAATTCCAAGCTAACAACTTAGTCCCAAAAACTGCTGTGGAAGTTGCAATGAAACCTCCACAATAGTAGTAATACTAATAAAAATAAAATTATTGAGAATGATAATGTAATCAAGGGGACGATAACAAATCCTGCTCGCCATCGTTGACATCGCTGAAGCCTTGGATGGGTACTAATATCAATTAGTGAATATGTCATTGGCAAGTGGGCAGAGCAACAGTGAAGAGAAGTTTTCCCCACTTGTATACTTCTCTTCACTGTGGGTGGAGTCTTATGACATCATAGGCTATCCACTATTGTGTTCAAAACCCTTACCTGCAGTTTTGATGGCTCTGGCATAGGAAACACACTTTTACTCTGATAAGTACCAAGAACTTAAGTACTTAATAATACTTGCAAAAATTAGGTAGGGTTATAAAATAAACACTTTCCAACTTTCACCTTTATCCGATGCTTTGATAAAAAGGTATTACCGAAAAACCATGTTTCACTGGCTCTGAGTCCCTTAGTGGTATGCAAAGTCACAGAATTCAAAAGCTTCATTCATTATTTGTGGAGACTGTAATGCAAAGCACAGTGAGTGGCTAAATAGAAATTTTTATAATAAAATTTATTTTTTAATACTTTCCTCTATTATGATAGCTGTATTCCCGCATCAGGTGGGAGGAAGACAGTGAAAAGTAAAAAAAAAAAAAAAAAAAAAATAGGATTCTTTTAGTTTGAACAGTCTATTCACTCATCCCTTTCGGATGATTTGAACGTCTATAGTTTTCCATTGTTTTTTCTTCTGTCCACATGAGTGGGGAAGTGGGGTGGAGACACACAATAAAGAGGTAATTATTTACTTTAACAAATAAATTTTATTATAAAACTTTATTTTTGAAATGAATCTTGCCTCTCTATTATAATAGCCGATTCCCACATTGAGCAAAGGTGCTAGGAAAAATTTAATAACCCCCAAGAAGACCATAAAATTCCACTAAGAATAAGATGCTACTTACCTCATGATTAGCATCCATCTGACAGCACTGTCGCCAAGCAAGGGCTAATTCATTAGGTAGCAAGACCTCTGAACAATGTTGGAGGTTCCTTGCTAAGGATACCACTCACACTCCGGTGCAAGTGGGACACAAGGCCTAGTGCCTAGGCCAGCAGAGCAACAATGGTAAAAGAATGAAGGCTCTCACCTAATACAACACAGTAGGAACCTTCATACTCCCAAAAATTCAACAATTTCCTAACTAAATAGGAAAGGTTAGAGTACAACTACCCTAATTATTCAGGATATGAGTTCCCCTGCCATAATGAGGGGAGAAAAAGCTTTGCACAATTCAAAGTGGATTTCCACATCTCGCAGATAGTGCAAGATAAATACGAATTTATGCCTCCACTGCGACACATTGACAACTTTTGCCATTGAAAGAAAGTGGTCGCTACTGCTCGCACATTGTTGAATCTTACTTTAAGTTCATGGTAAAAGTGTCAAGTCTAGATTTGCGTGCACTACTCTGACCAGAGCATTGAATAGACAAGATACACCATTCTTTGACATGGATAAGTCAGGTTTCCCAGGGCTGCAAAAAAGATGGTTGACATTTTGCCTCCTAGTCCTTTGCAAATATATAGAGTGCACTCTGACTGGACATAGAGAAGTTTCTTCCCCATCTGGTATCAAAGAGGACAGAATGGGGATCACAAAAGAGCAAGGCAGAGGATGAGACTTATAATCATTCTTGGCCCTGAAAAGGGGGAAGAAAAGAAAGGACTGTCAAATCCTAAAGTCCCCAGTCCCACTAGAGCTTACAACCTCTAAAGACCAGTTGGTGACCTCTGGTTCCCAGCATTCGTTATAAGGTTGCACGACTTATCACTGGTAGTTGCCGGTGGTCTTTGTTAGTCGCTGGTAATCTTTTCAGGTCGTGCGACCCACTTCAAGTCGTAAAGAGGTTTTCAAGCTTGCTCAAAAACCTCCCTGTGATCAAACTGGTCACTAGTGGTCAACAAAGGGTTGTGGGTAATCGTGCCATCATCGTACGAAGGTCTCTTAATAATCTAAAACTGGGCGTTGCTGAATCTTTTCTACATTTGGTCATAGATAGTCTTTTTGAAGTCGAGATCACTGTATGACTGCTGGCGACCTGTTGCACGATCACCAGTGACCAGTTAAAGATTACCTGTGACCAGGCATAAACCACATGACCGGGTTGGGTGATTTTTGGCACAGTATTTTTGGACCCAATCTTTTAGCGCCATTTTTTTGGCGGTCGTGCTTTTGGCCCACCATGGTTTGGCGCCAAAATTAAATGGATTAAATTAAACTTGGATACAACTGCAAAACCTTTATCATTCAAACATTTGCGTACAAGGAAAAGAATATAATTAAAATCAATATTTTAGTGTATTTCGTAACTGTGGGCTAAACCAAGCAAATATTCTAATGGTTCCCTTTCACTGCAATGCAAGGCCATTCAGCGCGCCCCAGCTCTCACATACTTAAGGAGTTTTTGTTTAGGACCCTGGCCAGCAACCAACTGTTCATAATATGTATCTCGGGTCTTTTGAATTTTTCTCAGTCCATGAATAAAGTTCCATACAATGGGGTGGTAAACTCCTAATTCCGCAAACATCTTTCTATGCACTACTTCTGCGTAATTATTAGTTCATCCTCTCCAGTGATTGCTTTGTTCGATTGTATTGGTTCCACATCTGAAGGGGAAAGAGTGGCCGCCTACCACTGCCTCTTCCCATTGGTTGTCCTACGTTATTATCTTTAAACCAGTTAAGGAACCAGTGGTTTGTCTTTCTGTTTCTGCAGATGGGTTCAACTTAACTACTTTCAAAATTTTTAAGAGAATCAGTAAAGTAAAATCCAAATAGTATGTTGCACTACATAACTAGGTGCTTAGTACTAATGAGGCAGTTCCTATATACTTTTAATATTTAAAATGTTTTTCAAGTTAAAGAAAAACAGATGTAAAAAAGGTAGTTTTGGTGATAAGCATTAACTAGGTAGTATGGACAGCCCCAAACCGTTGAATGCCAAACGCATGAGCGCCAAAACAATGGCGCTATAAAATTGGCACCAAAATGGCGGAACCAAATGTTACCGTTCTGACATGACCACACGGCTATATAATCTTGTTTACCAAAGGCCAATCTTCATATACAGGTTTGCTCATTTTGGAAGCTGTACAAGATGCCTCCCAAAAAGTCGAAAGGCAAAGGAAAGGCGGCTCAGAAACAGGGTAAAGAAGATTCTGACCCTGAGACAGACAATGAAGGTCAACAGCAAACTGAAAGGCAAGAAAATGAGCCATATCAGGACAAAGAATGTGAAGATGACCCAGACCTGCCGTCCAAGTCAAAATGGGCAAAGGTGTTGGAGACCCTTTCTGCTCAGTAAGATCAAATATTGGTTGATTGGTTTAGTGAAAACCCGCTGTTCTTCGACCAGGCCCTGAAGGAATTCAAAAATAAAGGGAAAAGGGATCAGATTCTTCAAAAAAAGACCAAGGAGCTTGACATGACTGGTGGGTATATGATTCGTAAAATATTCAATGGCTATATAAGCTACCAAATACAAATACGTACAGCATTCAATGCAGACTTCAACTGCTTCCATTAAAATTAAACTATTTCACATAATTTATGCCCAACACCATCAGTCTTTTTCAAATCATCAGTGATCGCAAAAATGTCATACATCAATCATACAATGATCTTTATATATCTCCACTAGTTGCTGATAATCTTTAGTAGTCTTAAGTGATTGTGTGATGGTCGCACGACAGGTAGGTGGTAATCACACGACAGGTCGCAGGTATTCATCAATAATCACAGATGATCTCACACACTCGTGCAACCATCGTACAATTACAAATGAAGTATATCTATAAGAGGTGCAAAATAATGAGCAGGAGAACGAGTACTGCTAGTTTATTCAGAATGTAGGCCTGCTTATAAAGCAGCGTGCAGATGTCACAGAGGAATACAATAGGATTCTGGTGACCCAAGGTCAATTACTCCTTTGTATTAATTATAAGGAAAAACAAGTAACATAAAAGGTAAGTTAACAGAATGACTAACATTCTAACACATGTGCAAAGAAAACAGATTCAAATGAATTAGTAATAGATACATATTTTGGGAAAAATATGGCTAATTTCATGACCTAATCTCGTAGGGCGTTACTGAAGAAACTGGGCGGTTCCTATAGAAAACCTGCTTAGCGGGGACTTTACAAATACTCCACCCCCACCAAGACATGGGTAACATCTGATTAAACTAGGTATCTGCTGGGCCATTGGAGAGTGCCGCGGCTCCCGCGAGTCAGCTGGGGTGCGGTGTGAGCGGGAGGCGGCTGGCAATGGCGCTGGCCGGTGCTTCCCGGGGGGTGGCTGCGCAACTTTTTGGGGGGTGGCTTGGCTGTGGGCGACGGTTCATGCAGAGTGGGCGCTGCGTGGTATCGCCTGGGCGTATCCTCCAACTGGGCGGGCTGAGACGGCCGACTTTACACTCCACCGGCCTTCCCATGCAGGCCGAGGTGGAATGCACTTCGTTCCTCTCGAGCACGCGGAAGGGCCTTGTAGGGGCCCGGTTGAGTGGAGGCAGACAGCGCAGTTCGACGCAAGACGTGCGGTGGAGGACAGGCCGAGGTGTGAAGGTTGCTGACCTATCGGTATAAGTCCGCTGGGAGGGTGCGAACTTCCCGACTATGTTGCGGAGCCCCTGGACTGACAGGTTGTGGCGATCTCCCATGGCGAGTTC
This sequence comes from Macrobrachium rosenbergii, assembly GCF_040412425.1. Classification (NCBI taxonomy): domain Eukaryota; kingdom Metazoa; phylum Arthropoda; class Malacostraca; order Decapoda; family Palaemonidae; genus Macrobrachium; species Macrobrachium rosenbergii. The sequence continues at coordinate 16,269,454 of NC_089763.1, read as the reverse complement.
GCCCGGGACTACGAGGGGCTCCCCGTAGACTTTCTCTGCTTCGGACAGGTTGCCGCTGGCTCTGGGGCGGTCCTCAGTCCGAGGAGGACCCAAGGTAGCTGGTACTTCCAAATCTCGGTGGTGCAGCGGCCATGAGGACATCAGGGGATCTGTGGAATCTCCGCAATCCATTGGCTGCGGGGTTGCAGGCAGTGGTGGTGTGGTGAGAGGTCCCCAGCAGGCGTGCAGGGCGGACCACAGCCGGACAGGAAGGCAGGCCACCGGTCAGGTTGTGGTCCGGGACACCGAACCAGCCGATCCAGCTGAGAGCATAATTTGCTTCCTGCATGGGCGTCACTTCAGGCCACCTGGTTGAGCTGATCGACAATCGCCAGGAGGTATCTGGCCCCGGCCTGATGTAAGAGGGACCTACAACACATGGATGTCCAAACCGCCTCCTGGCTGGGGAAACTCGCCTATCCCTGTCTCGGTGTGACGCCCTATCTTATTGGTTTGGCACCAGATGCACTGTCTCGCCAGGCCATCGCGGCCCTTCCGCATACCGTGCTGGGTGACAAAACTTCTCTGCCAGCAGCTTGGCCGTCGCCCTGCCGAAGGGGTGGGATAGCCCATGGATGACATCGAACACCAGATGGCGGTGGGAGGCGGGTACCAGAGGGCGAGGTTGGCCAGTGCTGGCGCCACACAGCAGTGCTGGCCTGGGGTGAGGAGACACGCTCCACTTTGAGGGACGTGTTGGCGATGCAAAGTAGGCTGGAGTCTCTGGGTCGTGGTCTGCTCCCAGGCGAGGTCTCGTAGTTGATCCCGAGTTGCACCTTGTTGAGCTCTGATCCTGGAGAGGGCGTCTGCTGCAGGGTTCTTCCTGACAGGAGGTACTTGACTGTGCAGGTGAACTCCGTGGCACGAGTGCTGTTGCTCCCTGGAAGCCCCATGTGTCCCCTTGCTTTGTGAAGGCATGGACCAGCGGCTGGTGGTCCGCCCAGATTGTGAAGGGACCCTCCAGGAGGAACTTGGTGACGACCACCGATACACTGCGCAGGAGTTCCCTGGTCGAAGGTGCTGTAGCGGGACTCCGTGGCTGGAACTTTTTGCTGAGAAGGCGATGGGCTGGGGGGCTCGGCGATGATCTGCTCCAGGACGGCCCCACAGGCGGCGTTGGCTGCATCTGTCGTCAGCTGAAGGGGGCGTTGGGTCCTGGTGGGCCAATCTCTGCGGTTGCCTCGGTGGCGGCCTCTCGTCGAGAAGGCCTGCTGTTGTCAGGTCCCCAAACTAGGACTTGGGTGGCCTTTCAGGATCTCCGTCAGAAAGGGGCCATGGTGTGGGATGACCGGGGATGAACTCTGTGATAGTTGACCATCCCGAGGAATTCTTGTACTCCCTTGTGGCAAATGAACACATTTCCATTTCTTGAGGATGCCCACATCAAGAAAAAGAGAAGCAAATTCAGCGGAACCATCCTGATGGCTTTGTCAAAGGCATGATAAAACACCAATAGTCAGAAGCAAAAATCGCCCGGCAAGGTCTGGACAGTCTTCCATTTTTCTACTTAAAGCTCCCTGAGTCAGTCCAGAAAACTGAAGATCTCCAAAACTTTTAAAAGTTCTTGATAGAGATGGACAAGATTGAAAGAGGAAAACATAATTCTGGCCAAGGTAAACGCGGCTCAGCGCATAAAGCATCAACCAGACCAGAGAAGTCCCCTTGGGGAGTGGCAGAGACCAAATGAAGGCACCTCTGGTGGCATAGAAGTGGTATTTCTTCTTCCAGAGCCAGAGGAGGGAAGGCAAAGGTAGCTTTAGCTTTACCTTGCTCCCTCTTGTAGGTCAACCACTCATCCACCTCTCGAAGGAATTTCTTTGAAGAGGAGGAAAGAACTAACTTGGGGAGACAAGCAGCATCCGAAGAGCGTTTCCTCATGAGGAAGGAAGACGCAGGCGAAGCAGAAGCAGCAGGCTCGTAAAAGTCAGGAAAGTTTGCTGGGAAGAACTTCAGCAAACTGAAGCTGGCTGATGACTGGGTGGAATCGTGCCCTGCTTCCTCCTCATCCGATGAAATCGGAGACAAAGATGGATCCTTGCTCTTTGAAGACGAAGATCTTTTCTTCAAAAAAACCATAATATCCTCCCACTGATGATGAAGCGGGGCCAAGGAAGAATCGTCCTGCAAAGACGGGTGCAGAAGCGGTGAGGTTGGTGCAGAAGCGGACTGAAGTTGGTGCCGCGCAGGTTGAAGAAGCAGAGTGTGGCACTGAAGTGAGCGACATGCGAATGAAAGGAGACGGGTGCTCAGAAGCGCGAGACCGAAGAGAAGAGGGTGTTGGACGCTTACGAGGAAGATCAGAGTGTCTAGGCACAAGCACTGGTCGTTCGAAAACCTCATCAACTTCTGGCTGTCCAAAGGTGGAACAGTGAGGCTGCACGAAGGTTGTGGACTGGCACTTGTCTCCTTATACCTCTTAACAGGAGGAGGAGAAATGTCCGCAACGGTGGAAAGCCTATTCAATGGCCTAGAGGCGACAACTCGGAGTCGCTAGCGCATCCTGTCAAGCGACAAGTCACCCGAGTCTGATGACAGATGATCAGCACTAACCAAGACGCCTTGTCAGTGGTGCTCGATGACAGATGATCTGCACTAACCAAGACATCTTTCCAGTGGCGCTCAGCCGCAGCCTGGGAACAGACAACATGCTCGGTGGAGGGGCAACTACCTGTGGGCAAACCCCGCCAGCCTCCCTTGGACCTCAGGTATGTCTTCTCCCCGGTGCGGGGGAGCAGGACAGGCACCTTCGTCTAGGAGCACTAGTGGGACGGGTAGCCACCACCTCATTAAGCACAACACTCACTTTGCACTGCATTACTGGGGGACACTGAATCCCATAACTGTGCTGGCTAAAAATTCAAATTTCTTATCAAACCCAGATTCCAGACTACCAATGGTGTCAAGATTGGAAGCACGGGACCCTGGTAAAGGAGTAAGTGGTAACAAGCAAGAGGGCTAAGGATTGGAGACAAAGCATGGATTTGAAGAAAAGAAATAGTACTATCTCCTACCATAGGGGAATGGAACAGGAGCCACACTAGCCTTATTCTCAGCCAAGGGCCACACTTCTATTTTTATTCTACCAAACTTACAAATGCGATATCAAGTCACTTTTGCTCGTCCCAATCCTTACAGTTCGGAACAAGACATATATATTACTGTCTTACTCTTAAGTATATTTCACATATTCAGAGTGAGAATGAAAAGAACTTAACTAATCTCGTTCTGCAACACATCCTGGCTAACTAGAATAAGGATTAGCCAAGGGTATAAGAAGTGTTTAAATAGCTAAGAAAAAACATTCAACACACATTTGAAAACAAGGAAAACCTGAATACTTCACCAAAGAGCAGGACAAATATATCCAAAAAATGATGATGAGACTGCACAAAACCACCGATGTTGGTCAGGAGCCGGCAGAAAACCAAATGAAGCTCTTTGCTGAGTTGTAACTATCAGTCCCGAAAGTTGGCAGGACCCTGCCACCTACACTAGCAATGGTAGCGCCACCACGAAAATTTGAATTCCTAAGACTGCCGTGTGGAAAGCTAGCAGCTATGTAATTGCTTGGTAAATCACTTATAAAAAAGTAAGAGGTTTGAGAAGCACCATTGGTTTGAAAAAGGCTTGGAGGAAACCCTTATGTCGGAGACAATACAGTAAGGCTAAATATAACCAACAGGTTTGTTTTATTGTCAGTCCCTCCTTCCCCTTGCTAGAGAGAGGGTAGGACTTGTTTCTACTAGACTATAGTAAATAGAAAAATAGAAAGGATGCTCACTCACCTGCATCTATGTCCGTCCAGCACATGATGGTTTGTCAACCAATCCTCTGCCTGCCAGGAGAGACAGGGTATGAGAAAAGGGAAAGGAGGGAGGCCAGTCACACACTCTCACTCTCGCTTTTGCAATTGTGCATCTTAGACAGGATGCTACCTGTCCCACTAGGGGAACTAGATGAATTACACCACTTGACCACAAGACCAAAGGAAAGGGTGTCCAAGGACCTAAGGGCAATGTCCCTCAGGTAAAAGGAGGTGAACACAGTCTGCCGTGACCACACTCCTGCTTTTAGCACCTGATGAACTGACAGGTTCTTTCTGAATGCGAGGGATGGGCCAATGCCCCTGACTTCATGAGCTCTAGAACAGAACATACTTGAATCCTCTCCATCCGATGTTGAGTATGCCAATTTGATAGTCTCACAAAGCCAAAAAGAAATTACGTTCTCAGACCTCTTTCTTGGTCTTTGCCATTACGAACAAAGAGTCATCAACACCCAGGCCTGAGTTGTCAAATCTTCCTAAGTAGCACCACAGCACTCTAAATGGACATGTAGCATCTCATCTGGGTCCTTACCAACAAAGTCCTCTAGGGAGGAACGAGAAGGATTCGAACCTAATGTCAAGGACCGTTGGATTCCGAGTCTGCTATGAATTCCGGGACAAATTTGAGCAAAAATGATCCCCATCCCCTCGAGAGTTTAACATTGCAATAAAGACAATGGAGTTCACCTACTTTATTTGCTGATGCCAAGGCACGCAAAAAGACAGTTTCAGGGTCAGATCCCTTTCTGATGACTCTCGTAAGGGCTCATAAGGTGCACGAGTCCTGTCCCACTCAGGGGGCCTGAGTTCCCTGGGAGAACAAGACTTCTTGAACCTTTTCGTCAGCACAGAAATCTCCCATGGGGGAGACAGATCGACGCCCTTTAGGCATAGGACTAGGCCCAGGGCAGCCATGTAGCCCTTAACAACTGAGACAGAGAGACGCTTCTCTCAGGGAAGGAACACGAGATAGTCCACTACCTGCTGAATAGTAGCTCCGACCGGAGAGAAACCCCTTCTACGGCACCAACCACGGAAGATGGCATATCTGTCGCTGCTCAGTGAGAAAAGCCTCTCACTCACAAGATAAGCTTGACTGTCTCCAGCCATGAAGAGATAGGGACGCTACAGACTGATGGAACCTCTTGATGTAGGGCTACCAAAGATGGTTGTGTCAAGGAGGAATCTCTTTCGGTGCCTCGGACAGTAGAGCAAGCAGGTGTGGATACCACTCGGCATGTGGCCACTTGGGAGCCACCAGGGTCATTCTGAGATTTGCGGTGACCACCACCCTACTGATCACCAGACGAATCAGACAGAACGGAGGATAAGCAAACGTGTCGAGAATATCCTAAAGGTGATGAAGGGCATCTTCCACTGCTGCCCAAGGATCCTGGACAACCGAGCAGAACACAGGCAACTTCTTGTGGTGCTGGGTTGCAAAGAGGTTTATCAATGGACATCCCAAAGGTTGAACAATCTTTCCAAAATGACTGGGCGTAGGGACCCCTCTCCCTATCACCTGACCCTGGCAACCGAGTTTGTCTGCCACTACGTTCTTTTTGCTTGGAATGTACCAGGCTGACAACTCCACAGAATGTGCTACTGCCCACTCACGCACCTGCACCATCGACTGATGAAGCTGAAGGGACACCAGTCCCCCTTGCTTGTTGATGTATGACACTACCATGGTATTGTCGCTCATCAAGACCACAGTGTGCCCCATCACTTGATCCTGAAATGTTTGCAGATCCAAGAAGGCTGCCTTGAGTTCTAGGATGTTGATGTGGAGATGCTTGTTATTCTGATCCCACACACAGGAAGCTAGCAACTCTTCCAGGTATGCGCCCCATCCCTCTCTCAAAGTGTTTGAGAACAGAAGCATCCTGGGAGGGGGGAGCATGTAAAGACACTCCAATTACGAGGTTCCTGTCGTCCAGCCACTAGGATAAGTCCTGTCTCGCTTCTCTCAATAGAGGAATGAGAAGGGACAGAGGGTCCCTTGCCTGAGACCAGACCTACTTCATTCTCCACTGAAGGGAACGAAGATAAAGCTGCCCACAAGGGACCAGCTTCTCCAACGATGACAGGTGACCGAGAACGACTTGTCACATCCGAGCTGGTTGTTCTGGTTGAGAGGAACAATTAAGCTGCCTCCTGAACCTGCTGATACAGGAGTCTGAGGGGAAGATTCTGACTGCTGCCATATCTATCAGCATGCCCAGGTACTTTATCCATTACTTGGGTATGAGATTGGACTACTTGAGATTTACCACAATGCCTAGTCTGCAACAAAACTCGAGAAGGCGATCACTAACCCGGAAAAACTTCGAATGAGAGTTCACCAGGATTAGCCAATCATTGAGATACCTCTAAAGATGTATCCTATGCGAATGGACCCACGCTGACACAAGGGTGAACACTCGCATGACCACCTGGGGAGTGGCCAAGACCCCGAAACTAAGTGCTCTGAACTGGTACACCGTCCTGTCGAGGATAAAGCAGAGGTACCTGTGGGAGGACTATTGGGTGGGTGTTTGAAAATAGGCATCCTGCAGGTCCACTGAAAGCATGAAGTCAGACTCCCTGAAGGCTGTGAGCACGTGTCGTTTCCATCTTGAACTGAGTCTGGTGAGCAATCGGTTCAGGGGAGAGAGGTCTATGATTGGTCACCATCCCCAATGCTTTCTCCACGAGAAAGATCCTGCTGTAAAAACCAGGAGACCGATCTGTCATGGCTTCCACAATTCTTTCTTCGGCATCGCTTTCACCTTGTCCTGAAGGACGACATCCTTCAGTGAGCTGGGAACATATGTTTGTAGGTGGACTGGGAGGCTGGTGAGAGATTGAGGCTCGTAGGGAAGCACATAGGTCTCTGCTCCATATCACTGTCATGTTGCCCACTGGCTTGACAGGCAACCCCCCCCCGCCCACCAATGGCAGCACGTGGGGAGGAACGCCGCCCCTAGCATCCTTCTCCCTTCTTACCCCCACCTCCTCTCCTTGGCTGGGCAGAGGACCAAAAGGGATGCTGGTGTACACCCTTCCTGACAGGGGCAGAAGAAGGATGGGTATTCCAGCGAAGGCTCTTAAAATTCTGGGATTTCTGAGGACCCACAGAGGAAGTGCCAGCCTGACCAGAAGGTCCTCGCCACTATGTGGTAAACGAAACAGTTGTTATTGTCTGCCCTCTGCCTATCCACCTCAGCCTCCACTTGCTCTTTATTGTAAAGAGAAGGGGAACCCAGCAACAGTCCATTTCTCAAGACCTTTGAACTTGGTAGCCTGAGAGAGAACTGCATCTTTTCTCTTGAGTATCAAGTCTGCCCACAGGTTAGCTGTCCGGTGGGCTAGATAGGTGGTTGTCCTACATCCAGACAGGGACTATCTATAAAGGCTAGCTACCTCTTCATTGCTGTGCAACTAAGGGGAAGAATCGACTTTAGCCACAGTAGCTGACCAATGGTCAAGCCAAGAGACTGCCTGGAATGCTGCCATAGCAGTCGATTCCTGTTCCGACAGACCCGATCCAAGGCGAACTAAGTCCGGGTCAACCTGTGAAGTCAGAACTGACCTCTCCGAGGGCTTGTAGAATTTCTTCTTCTGAGGGAGAAGTAGAGGAAGTAGCTTAAACAAATGGCTGGACCAGAGTGAGTTGTCCTGCCCAAAAACATGAGAATTCACTTGTCCCAGGACAGAATCGGCAAGCTTTGACCAAGGCAGTCCAAACGAAGGTGATGATTCCTTATGGGCTCCAACAAAAGTTTTGAGATTCGAAGGATAAACCTCACTGGAAGCCAAGGTATCTTCCCTGAGATCGCTGTACTGATGAATCAGTCAAACAATCTCAACACAGGACATCTATAGTTCGGGGGTGTCAATGTCCCTGGGGAGAGAGCCTTCTGGCCCGTCGAAGTCACAGTCTCCCTGATCTACTCTCTGCAGTAGCGAGACCCTCTTCAGAAACCCCCGGTCCCCTCTCACCCCAGGAGGATGAAGGAACAGGTGAGAGGGGCCTAGCACCCTTCACAGAACTGCCAGAGGCCAAAGTCCCGGCAGGAGAAGGCGGCTGTGAATGGTTGTCAATCTGCAGTGATGACGACTGCATAGGTCTGAGAGAATGAATCCCATCATGCGAACGGAAATGGTGGGGCTGGGCAAGAGCCAGTTCCAGAACGGATTTTTGCAGTTCCAAAGAGGTTACCTCAGAATCAGTTCCCACCTTCAGAACCGGTTCCCCAACCACGTAACTAACAGTAGTCGGTTGCAAGTATAAGCAACAGACTGGCATCTGGCATGGTGCTCCTGGGAAGCAGCGTTGGATGGTCAGTGCAAGCGTCCTTTCTCTTGGCCACCTGATGCCAGCTTGTCTCATCACTCAGACGCAGACAGACACAGTCTCACAGATAGAACAGCTGAGGACATGGTCCCAGCAGTGCACTGCAGTCTTCAGTACTCACTCGTCACATCCTGTGCTCTACAGCCAGTCCTTTCACTATTAATTTTACAGGTGTGTGATGATGCAATTAAACTGACCTCTAGTTACACTATATAAATATAAAATACAAAATGTTTCATGGTAAAGTTTAATATTTCACTGGAAGACTTTCTCTCTCTCCCTCTCTCTCAGATTGTTTTTTACTCTAATTTATTTGGATACTTGGAATAAAGCGGTTCATTTTCAAGTTTATTGCCACGATGTCCTAGCATATTTTTTTCTTCTTGCTTCAGGTCATCCCTGCGTGGACATATATATATAAGTACACATATATGAAAAAAAACTACTCCTCTGTAAAGAACACTTCAAATAGAGTGGTAGCACTTCATCCATGACAAATCTTTTATGCTCCAAACATCCAATACAGTATGCAGAACTCCAGGAGCAAGAAGGACACGACGTGCAGAGCCTGCAGGACCTTAAAAAAGAGATCCTACAAACACAACCAACCTTGCTAGAAACAATCAGCAAGAAAATACCCTACAATCCTCATTCTTCTAAGAAGGGACAATTAGACAAACTTGTCAGGCAAATGATCATCCAAGATCTACAACCATTTTCAGTGGTTGTTGACAAAGGTTCTAAATGTCTGATTAGTGCACTGGATCCATGATATGAACTTCCTAGTCATCGAGAATTAACAAGAACCCACCTTCCAAAGCTTTATGACCAGGAAGTTAAAATAGTAAAGGAAAAGTTGGAGAAGGCAAATGCTGTTTCACTGACCACAGACACATTGACCTCAAGTACTAAAAAAGAATTCATTACAGTAACAGCTCACTTCATTTCACCTACATGAGAAAATTAAAATTAGTAGTACTGGAGACAGGATGCTCAGTGCTCACAGTGCAACTAATATTGCTGAGGAACTGACAAAGATTTGTAACAACAGGAACATTTTGAATAAAGTCTAGTGGCTTGTGACAGACAATGTAGCAAATATGACTTCAGATGTGAGCAGTACCATGAAGCAGCATCATCTACCATGTTTAGTGCATACTCTGAATTAAGTCGTAAGGGGTGCCACTAATGAGGCAGTTCAATGTTTGCAAGAAAGAGTAAAACATATTGTCACCTACTTTCACAACAGTGTTAAAGCATCAGATACATTACGTCAACTTCAGGAACAACATGGTCTACCTGTCAAGAAACTTATCCAGGATGTTGAGACATGGTGGAATTCCACCTTCTATATGATGCAGTTGCTTGTACAACAAAGCCAGCTCATTACCACTGCTCTCTGCTTGATGGGAAGAAATGATGTGTCTGAATAACGAGGAACTGGAACTAATAACCAAGACTGTGACTGTTCTCGAGCCATTTGAGGAGGCTACCAAAGAAATGTCGACAGAAAAATTTACCTCGTCAAAAGTAATTCCCATGGTTAGGGTTTTTACAAGATTATATGCACTCCAGTGAGGTCAAGGAGACTCATCAATTGTACACATTTCCTCTTGGCTTGGAACTTCTCAAGCAAATTAAAAGATTTAACACTTTGGAAGGAAGTTTTTTGTACGAGCAGCAACCTTGCTGGATCGTAGATTCAAAAAAGTGCCTTTTGCAGACTTCAGTAATGTGAAAACAACTGAAGAATGTTGAGTTAGCCAAATGCAGAGTAAAAAACAACAGAAGTTCAAGAACAATCTGCAAGCAAGTCAGTAGGCCTACAAGCAACCCCAGGTTCAACACCATTGTCACAAACTGTTACAACACATCTAAAGAAAAGCTCCATCTGGGCAAAATTCGATGCTTAGGTTGAAAAAATTGCAAGAGTCTCTTCAATACACCATTCGACAGGCCCTTATATCGAAATGCAAAGTTATATGGAAGAATCGCCAATTTACCGAGATGATGATCCACTAGAATGGTGGACAAAACATGGCATACTTTTCCCAAAACTCCAAGAGCAAGCAAAAACATATCCCTGCTCCCCTAAATCATCTGTGCAAGAAGCAGTCGCGCTGGAAGGGAGATGGGACTACCAATGTCTTCGAAGGAGAATAACCCTCTGAGGATGGGTGGGAAGCCGCCGCCTTATATCTCTCTTCCTAGCAAAAGCATCCACCACTCCAGGGACCAATTATGACACTCATCACAAGAATTAGCAAAGGAGCATTCATGTTTCTAGCATTTTGTGCAAGCAGAATCCGGTCAATATCAAGAGAAGAAAGGAAGCATCTGCAACACTTTCCTACCCCAGGGTAAAGCCTTTGAGGCTGCCTCTCAACAGACTTAGATGATTCTTGGGTTTGGTTCTTCTCCATGACCAAAAGACTAAACCAAAATAAACATAAATATGCACACTGGGTAAAAATCTCAATTAAGATGGCACAAATAATGTTCTTTAAGGTACATAATAATATATCTGATGTTGACTGTTGTAAAACTTCATAAAACTATATAAAAACTTTCGAACCCTTCCCTGGATTCATCTTCAGTTCAAATGAGTAAATCTAACATAAAATGCACTGAGATAAACTAAATACACCAAGAATGGCTAACGCCGGCAGTCAGAACTCCAACGGACAAGGTGATGAAGAAAGTGGTCAACTAGTCAAACCAGGTAATTTCCTCTCCCATGTTGTTATTTCTGGCTCCTATCCTGCTGGATCTCTGTGCAGGCTGATGTGATGTTGCAAGTACTATTTCATCCGGAGGTGTCAAAGTTGCATACTATCACAACAGAAACAATTGGAGGGAAAAAACCAGACACGAAATGAAGCATAGTACAGACGGGTATCATCGAGCAGAGGTGGAACAGTACGTCCGTCTCTGAATGGGGCTATAAGGCAAGTGGATGCATCGCTCAGTGGCGGGAGGTGGTGAGGGTATCCTTTGCCCCTCCCACCTACAGTTTAGCTACCAAACTACCTAAGCAGGCATTTCGCGGCGATCTAGACTATGGCAGTTGACGTTTTTCTATAGAATTTTACCTGGTGAACAAGAATTTAAAGTAATATTTTTTCACCCAGCTGTAATTAACCTGTAATTTATCTTAGAACTGTAGCCGACGGTAAAGGGGACCTGTTGGGAATCGGGGTTTTGGATTGGGTAACACTCTTTTGAGAATAGCTAACAGTAAGGGGGACCCGTTGGGAATTTGGGGTTTTGGGTGGGGTAAATAACTTGGGAAGAGGTTTGGGCACCTTATTGTTGTATTTCCAGTTATGTATGTTCATTTGGATGACGAAATACATGCGTAATAAAAAGGGCGAATAAATGGACAACGGGAGCCGTTTCAAAGGAACTTTCCATGCAATACTACTACTGCTGATTCCAGGCCCTATCATGCATGCACTGTCTTACAGGTGGGTTTTTTGGGGAATGGCCATACCAACCAATCACGTTGCAATATTACCCCTACATTACGTTACGCCCAAGTGGAGAATTGGGGGATATATGCACTCGGTTAAATGTATTCCTTTTCCTCAATTATTTTATAACCGTTTCCTATTCCTTGTAGCTTGTGACTGTAACCTTCTTTTAATACTTTTCCAATCATATATACATTGACGCCTCCCCGGAACATGATTTTACCTTTACAGTATAAGTTACAATATTAATTTACAATTGAAGACAGGCACCCGAAGTATGCTTATGGGGTAGGAGGAGAAGGGATTTACATGACGTTTCGCTACCATTTTCTGTCAATGAAGTTAAATCAAAGCTTGGTTGAGGTAATTCCGTACATGACTGAGACTTGATGGCACTTTTTTTTCCTGTTCTTATGACAACCTTTACTTTACCTTGGTATGATAACCTTTAATTCATGTTCCCTTTTGACATAGACCTAGCCCCCTGGCAAGTAACACCACAGCTGTTATTTTAAGTGTCCTTTAAGGGTTATTTTTGGCACTTTTTTTCCTGTTCTTATAACAACGTTTACCTTGGTATGATAACCTTTATTTTCTGTTCCCTTTTGACCTAGACCTAGCCCCCTGGCAAGTAACATCATAACTTATTTTAATTGTCCTTTAAGGGGGGATTTTTGCTTTCCTTTAAGGATAGGTCCAGAGGGGGAAAGCCCCCCACCCCCCAGGTAACATGTTCTGTAGGTTAGGTTAGTATAGTAACCTTGATTTTATGTTTCCTTTAAGGGGGGTCCAGGGGGGCAAAGCCTCCCCGGCCAGGTAACACTTTCCCCTAGGTTGGGTTAGGTTAGGTTAGTATGGTAACCTTAATTTTATGTTTCCTTTAAGGGGGGGTCCAAGGGGGGCAAAGCCCCCAGCCAGGTAACATGTTCTAGATTAGGTTAGCTTAGGTGGGTTAGGTTATTATGACAACCTTAATTTTATGTTTCCTTTAAGGGGGTGGGTGATGTTAGTATGATAACCTTAATTTTATGTTTCCTTTAACCCTCTCGTGCTTACGGGGGTTCCTATAGCGTTACCCGGTACGCGACTTACGCCATGGAGGGAAAAGTGGGCCTCGCTCGGAAAAGTTTCTTTGTAAAAATTGATACGTCCAAACTAAAACTGATATAGGCTTCTGGTTTGTTTTATGGTGTCGGCAAATGACTGAATTTTTCCTAAAGCAATCAGAAATTCTTTGCAAGGCTTAGAAATAATAATAAGACATGATGAACGTGAAATTTTAAAGGAAAATCGTTGATATTTTTTTAAAATAATCATGAAAAATATAATAATTGGGTTTGGGGAGTTTATTTTATATGTAAATTGTGTGGAAATGTTTGAACTTTCACGCGAAAGCAATCATTTTGCTATAAATGTTTGCTAATTAGCTGTCACCGATTAAAAAATGCTACTTTTTTACGGAGTGCAATTTTCAGATTTCCAACCTACTTATGTTGACGTTTCGTATCATACCTAAGTAGGAATAAAGATAGAAAAAAACAAAGGTGGCATTAGAAAGCTTAATAAATTTCCTGTAAAACGCACAAACTAAAGATATATGTATTGTTAGAATAAAATTGACAAAGCAAACAACGTGAGAGCTCTAAAAAGATGTGCTGAACTGTCAAAATAGGAGGTGAAGTGCTTCAGTTGGAGGAGGACTGGGGGTGTATGAGCGATACCTATCGGTTTCCAGTTTACGTTTTCTTGTAGGTCCAAGATCTGCCCACGCAATGGCGCAGTCCTCGTTTTCTTCGGATGACTTTTTTTTTTTTGGTGAGTTTCCCCCGAAAATAACTCACGGCTGATGCGGAAATCACGTCCTCAGCACTTACAGCAAAAATTTATTGACGCGGTTTCACGTCATCGGATCACCAGAGTTTTAAGGGGTTAGTATGATAACATTTTTTTTAGGTTGTCATACAAAAAATACCAACCTACTAATTTACAATGTTTACTTGATCGTGTGACATACCAGGAATATCAACACAGGGAACAAAACTAACACTGTGTAAATAAGGTTTATAAAGAGAGAGAATTATCACCAACATAACTATTATTTCATAATTTATTCTGCCACCCTCACCACCAATGACAAACATACACATTTAACCCTCACTCCATCCTTCCTACCCTGTTCCATACGATCCACCCTCCCACAATTTCCTCCTGGCAATAGCCTCCCTCTATATTTTACCTCACTCATGAACCCAGCACGATAGCGGACTGCATCCCTGGAACCTCTTGCTCCTCCGAGCCTGTAAACAAGCAGACTTTGCCACATACCAGTGAAAACTGTTATAAGTTATAAGGATTTCTCTGCCTATTACTCGGGGCATTATGAATGGTTAATACAACTCTGCCAAGATCACGGCCTTTTGAGGAAACAGGCCTTTTGCCCTCATTGTGGCAAGGAGTGTAGACTTGACCTGCAAAGGAAGGGGTTCAGGTAACTTAGTTACACCTTACTTGTTGATTTTTACACCTAATTGCAATATACTTTTCAAACCTGAAGTAGGTTAAACGTTTCCTTAAGGGCACCTGGTTTTCTGGGTCCCTCCTGGATGTTGAGACTGTCCTCTTCTTCACTTACATCTACGTTAGTGACTTCTTCAGTTACAGGGTTGTGAGGACAGAACTTGGTTTCAGTGATGTAGCTATTAATGATTGGTCCACCTACTCCAGGGAAGTAAGTTTTTTTTTTTTTGGTATTTATTTTTCACGTGGACGGTTTTATGTTCAACACACCACAGGGATTATTCCCCCCCAACCATGCCTTTGTTCATTACCTAAATAACTTTCACCTTATATTTCATAATTTCATTCTAGTGTTACCTTAACGTTAACATTCCTCACCCAAAATACGGAAGACTTTACTTTTTTCGCTGTTACACTTGTATGGCCTTCACCACAGCCACTATTTTATTATATATACTTTACCCTGCTTTATTTACTTTCCTAACCATACTTTTAATTTCAAGCCATAGTACATTGGCGCATCCGGCAGAAGCAGCAAATAGGTGGTCCCGGTACAATTGTCGAGATTGACGAAGCGAAGATTGGCAAGTGAAAATATAATGCAGGTAGGACTGTTGAAAGCCAGTGGGTTTTTGGTGGCGTCTGCAGGCCAGTTGACGACAGAAGTAGCGTGACTTTGCTTGCCGTTATTAAGGCGTACATTGTACCGGAGACCACTGTTGTATCTGATTGCTGGAGAGCTTATGATTGCCTGGAGGACAAAGGCTACGTGCACTTAACTGTCAACCGATTGCCTGGAGGACAAAGGCTACGTGCACTTAACTGTCAACCATGAACTTTGTGGACCAAAAAACTGGTGCCCATACAAATACTATTGAGAGGAGGTATAGGGAACTTCGTGAGATGATGCCTAAGTATGGCAGGAGGAGGTACAAATTCGTTGGGTGCTTGGCAGTAGCTTATTTCAAGATACACTTTCAAGACCCAAAGACGAGATTCCACGCACTCATAAAGGTGGCGGCTGAATTGTACCCTCCACCCCTTTAAGGTAAGGTTCCCAAACTATACTTCTTTATTATTAGTTAGTGTTTTGGTGTTACTAAGTTTTAGTACTTTTCATGCAGAAGTGTTATTATTTGTTGGGTAATTGTTATTTACCACCATATCTCTACCTAACAATCCTGCATCACTTTACCAACTCGTATCTTCTGTGCCCTCCTCCCCCAGTATATACACCTTCTTCCCCTAGTGAACATATGGCTCCCTGATGGTTACGTATCCCACACCCTCTACCAGAACTTAAACATGGCGACTTTGTTTACAGTTTACGTTTCTTCGCCCAAACCAAAAGCTTCGAATAGTGTCCAGTTGAGCTAGACTATGGCAGCTGACGTTTTTCTATGTTATTTTACTTGCTTTACAAGAGTTTAAGGTAATATTTGCCGGTTTGTTGTAGCAATCAATTTACCTTTGAACCCTATACGTTGTGCAGGGGACCCGTTGGTACCGCGTGTAGTTATCAAGGTCAATTACAGTTTAGTTACAGTTGGCTCAAAATATTACTTTAAATTCCTTGTAAAGCAAGTAAAATAACATAGGAAAAGGTCAACTGCCATAGTCTAGCTCACTGCGGAACACCGGCTTAGAATTACACCTTGTTCTAGTATAGCCTACTCCAGCTCCCACTGAAGGTAATTCCTCATTTAAAGACCGAGGGTTTGTACTCATGTAGGAACAAACTCCAAACGGTAGATCTAAGCCGGCTGTCCGCGGTGAACTAGGCTATGGCAGTTGATGTTTTTCTATAGAACTTTACCTGTTGAACAAGAATTTAAAGTAATATTTTGTCGCTTGGCTGTAATTAAGCTGTAAATTATCTTAGAACTGGTGTGGTAAAACCCTTTCGAGAATAGCTAACAGTAAGGGAGACCCGTTGGGGATTTTGGTTTTTTGGTGGGGTAAATAACTTGGGAAAAGGTTTCAGTACCTTACTGTTGTATTTCCTGGGTATTATTTTACAATAGTTCCAATTCATTCTATAATAATTATAGTATTATAGATGCATTTTGCAAAAAATTAATTAAACTTCATTTCTGAACACTTTTTGGGGAAATTCACCACATCCGAGATATGAATGTTTATATAATCCCCATCCTCGAAAAATTTCTAAGTGTTCTGTTTACTTTAACACGGACACAGTTTGTGCTCTGATGCGAGTTTGTTTTTGTTTAGAACTGCACTGTGGTTCTGATGCAAATTTTTTCCCCCTTAAAATTCCATTGTGGGTAGTTACGTGTTGTCTGGGAGTCACGTGACCTAGTGAAAATCTTACAGGTGTCAGACATTTTCCCTTGTCATTTGGTTCAAGTCTGTTATTGAGTGAGGTTATGTCCAGTCTGTGTTCGTCTTGTAACTTTGATTATTATCGCTTAATTCACGATTTCTTTGAAAGTGAAACACGATGCACTGATTTTTAAAGACAACATGGAGTGTTACCTGCAGCAGATAGACGCTGCTAAATTATATCCACCTTTAAGTGACACTCAGCCACCATCACCACCTAGGGAATCATTTTCTGATGAAGACGACGACGATGACACTGTAGATGACACACAACCATCTTGTTCTGGACATAACCCATCAAAACGTTTGTGTCCATCCAATTAAGGTAAATTTATAATTGTTTTTAAAATATTGTAACATGATTTACCTTCTGTAACCCCTGTGGCTAGCGCACAGCGCAACATTACCTCTTGCCAGTATATACAAGCCTGCCAAGAATCTTTATAAATGCGGATATGGCGCGGAAGCTGGTTCCTCCACTAACGGTTAAGGGATGTTAGGCTACATTACACTAGCCTACGTTGCCTGACTATTATGCTATGATTTACCTCATTTTATTTATTAATTCAAATGCTGTTTTGTGTCGATGGTGATTTACCCCACCCTAACCCCCCCTTCCCAAAGGGTCTCCAACCTTGTTGGATGTAGTAGGGGTGTATAGGCTAGTAACTCAAAAAAAAACTCATTTCCCCAATGTATTACTATCATAAACATTCAGAACACATTAAAACACACATGAAAATACATAATTACTTTAGAAAAATGGAGTTGGAACTGTTGTAAAAATTTACCTTTTCCTGTTATATATGTCATTTGGAACACGAAAAACAAGCGTAAAAAGAAGGGCAAATAAATGGATAGTGGGAGCTGTTCCAAAGGCACTTTTCATTCATTACTAGTACAACTGATTCTAAGCCTTAACACGCATGTGCTATCTTTTGGTTCGCCAATCAGTAGTTGCCAGTTTTCTGTGCTTAGCGAGAACTGCGAGAGACTGGCAATTGATGTTTTCCTAATTTATTTTACTTACTGAACAGGAATTTAAAGTTATTACCTCTTGCCAGAACATACGAGCTTGCAGTAATCTTTAAAAATGCAGATAAGGTGCGCAGCGCCATTCAGCTACGGCGACCTATAGAGGCCACCCAAGTTGAAAGCAGAAATGGTAATGTTTTGTTTCCTGTTTACAAAAGCTCCGAATAGTATGCAGTGGAGCTAGACTATGGCAACTGACATTTTTCTATGTCATTTTACTTGCTTTACAAGAGTTCAATGTAATATTGGTAGAACTACAGGGTAGCTCTGCGTTGCCGATGGCACTATAACTTGACTTTTTCTACCGTTTTTTGGTTGCTAATTATGAATTTACCTTTCATTTTTGGCACTCGAGTCTAATTAACCTGTAATTAACCCCCGAAGTCCATCCAACAAGGGGTTTCCATACGCGATCTTCACAAGACAGAGCACGGGTGCGTCTGTTTTGAACGATTCATATCTCTTCCGGCAAGTCCAATAACTTGTTAACGTATGGATACCAAACCTTCCTCCCGCCCCGCCCGGCCAGTACTAAACATGGCGAAGGGACATTCCATTTGGCTGACAACAAAGATGCACCGCCAGTATCAGAACCCATAAAAGTGTAGAAAAACCGAGTTGAAAAGGTAAAAACAGGCGCGGAGCTAATATATAGAATTACCGTAATATTTTGCCGGTCAGCTGATGCTAAACTGTAATTTACCCTTGAGCTGTGTGTGACCCACTGGTACAGATGTGCAGTTTTCAAGGGTCAATTACATTTTAGTTACAGCCTACCGACAAAATATTTTAAATTCTTGTTTAGCAGGTAAAATAACATAGGAAAACGTCAATTGCCACAGGCTAGCTCACCGTGGACAGCCAAGTAATACCTTGAAAGTATAAAAATACCACTGTATATACTTACTAGCCTTTCACATGCCTCTAGCAACTAGGCCTAGGCAAGGCTAAACTTAACTGCATTTACCCTATGTCTGACAAGCAAAGTCTACTTAGCTATAACTAGGATTATGAAAATTATTGTCTCTGCCACGTTACAGAACAGACTTATTGGGGCTAGCCTACATACTGTAACAACCGCCACAAAAACTCAATCTGTGCCTCCAAATATCCTGCAGAAGCAAAGGGTACATAAATTTCGGCGGACCTTTCCACGACGCCAGGTGAAGCTAGTATTCCTAGGCCGATGCTGCCTAGCCTATTCTACCGTTGCCTACACCTTCAGGTAAATTTAGTTTATGTTTTCATTTGAAC
This sequence comes from Macrobrachium rosenbergii, assembly GCF_040412425.1. Classification (NCBI taxonomy): domain Eukaryota; kingdom Metazoa; phylum Arthropoda; class Malacostraca; order Decapoda; family Palaemonidae; genus Macrobrachium; species Macrobrachium rosenbergii. Next base: position 16,250,628 of record NC_089763.1, on the reverse strand, counting down.
TCTCCTTTACATTGCATCTCAAAATACAATATACAATTACGTACCTTTAACTTCCAGGAGTTTAATAAGAGATGCTTTCTTCGTACAGCTTTTCGAACAACCTTAGCCTACCTTCGCCCTCTTGAGCACAGGCTATCTGTCTGCTTACAATTTCCAGTGTCTAGTGAGCCTAATTAAACCACGATACATCATATTTGAGACTATTATATCACACGGTACTCTGATGACAGTTTTTAAACAGATCACATTCCTAAACAGACACTTATACACAAATTCAAAGGGATAACGCGGGACGCGGGAGTCATAACTACACGGCAGACTATTTTAGTTGGCTACGGGAGTACGGGTAAATGCCTAATGGTAACTCTCTCCTGTACTGTTACGGCCAGGTCCTGAAATATAGACTCGGTCACTAGCTCCAGGTACAACTACGTGACATTTCAGCAATAGCAAGCTTTCATTCAACGAGTTTACCTGTTAAACAACTCTATCATCAACGAAAATCCGATTTTAACTCAATAACATAAATGCTATACTGCACGAAATTCACGAAGGGGCAAACATTGAACGTATATGCTGTTTGTCTTACCCCATTTTAGTCCATTGTCCTCAACGTCGTTTCCTTTTTAGATGTTACTGGTCATTTCATTATGTCAGATGTTAAATAGAAGAATAAAACCATATAATTTTTTTTTATTTACGTACACAATGACTTTATTTTCTTACATGTTCATAACACAAAAAGATTCTCTCTCTCTCTCTCTCTCTCTCTCTCTCTCTCTCTCTCTCTCTCTCTCTCTCTCTCTCTCTCAAATTTATCGCCTTCACTAGCAATTACTGACATTTTGCGTTGCTGACTGCCACATAACTCGTTTATTTCATTGTACTGTGTTACTGGTTGCTATTTCAGATACACATCGGACGGGGATTTTGTTGAGTACATGTACTTTATTGGCAAACTCTCTGATATGCAGTGCAGATTTTGTGTGCGTTATCCAGTTCATTTTCCTTGTCATTAAATATCAAAAAAAAAAAAAAACAATAGGAAGAGGCCCTAAGGCTAGTTAACCCTAAAAATAACTAGATATTTCCCGATGAAGTTTTTTTTTTACCTATTCTGCTGGAATGAATAGTGTTTCAATCTTGGCCTGTTAATAGCAAATGGGAGATTCTGGGGAGTTATACAACAACAACAACAACAACAACAACAGCAATAATAATAATAATAATAATAATAATAATAATAATAGTAATGATGATGATGATGATGATGCAAGGCTATGTAATTTTCACAAAGAGGTCCACATGCCAATGATGCATATCATTAAAATATTACGATACATGGACAAAATAATTGTTCAGGAGGGTGTGTGTGTGTGTGTGTGTGTGTGTGTGTGTATATATATATATATGTGTGTGTGTGTATATATATATATATATATATATATATATATATATTGTTAGTAGAGAGAGAGAGAGAGAGAGAGAGAGAGAGAGAGAGAGAGAGAGAGAGAGAGAGAGACTAACAAGCAACGTAAGATATCTATAAATAATCTGCAAAGCCGATACTCATATAAAAATTTGTTTGTGCTGCAAAGCAAAAAAACGGGCACGTAAGAATGTTGTGAGCTGCGAGCCCTCACTCATTCAAGGAACGGAGTCTTACCCATCAATATGCAGATAACCAGGTTAACCATCACAAGACCGCCATAAACATGGTGCTCGATCAGAAGTCAGCCTCGTAAACAAAGGGTCTAAATATCCAGATCATGAATCTGTCACCGCTACCGTTCACGGAGAGGAAATTTGCTTAAATCCGAGAGGTTTTACCGGGCCGACAAACCCGATCTCCTACCGAATAGCTACCGTAGGGCCTGAAGAAAGGGCGAACCTCTCTCTCTCTCTCTTCCTCCCTTACGCTGTTTTGCATCGAGATAATGAGGGCGAGCATCCCGTCCTCCTCTAATGATTATCATTTGAATGTTATGAGCACCTCAGAGGCTGGGTGCATCCCGGGTTTTAAGAGGAACGTATATATTAACATTGTTGTTCGATATATGCTAGATTATGACGTCTCGGATAAATCTACCAAAAGAAACTGAAATTTTTAGTCAGGGCAAAATACTGATGAGAGAAAAAAGTTTTGCTATGTCTGGCCATACATTTGAAATACCAGATATCCAAGCAGTGGTTGTTGAAGCCATAAAATGCAATATATCTTGGTAAACAGAAAAATGCTCAGACTACAGATACACGTCGCCATTTCTTTGAAACTGACAACAAATATCAGGTACTGGCTGTTGCCAAAATCAAGCTCCAGAAATAAATGATTGCTTCAACGGTCACGGAGAACTTGACCATCCAGACATAAGAACATAAAACAAGAACCTCTTTTCTGCAACTATTCAAGCTCAAAAGCACAATTATCCTCGTCAACAATGCATAAAAGAACAAGAAATTGATTAAATTGGCCGACGCCTGAAACACCAACCTGAATGGCCAAGCCATTCCTAACAGAGATTTTAAAAGACAGCATTCCAGTTTCAAATAACTCAAGATTCTTTATGGAACAGCATTTTTTTTAGCAAAGATTTTGTGATGCAAAACAGCATATAGATATTATTTTGGCTCTCTCTCTATACATATCTCGAATATATTGTATTTGTGGTTACTTAACTGCTTCCTAGGGAACCCACAAAACCTGCACTCTACGAATCACCTTGATTTATTCAGCAACCAACAGTGGACTCTTGTTTGAACAGTCTGAAATAAAGTAATGCCTTTTCTTCACACCATTTACTTCACTATTTCCTTCTTTTTATTACATATTTTAATCGTTATTCAATTTTATTCTCGGGATTGATAATATATATATACATATATTATACATACATACATATATATATATATATATATATATATATATATATATATATATATATATATATATATATATATATATATATATATATATATATATATATATAAATACTGTTTTTAGTTTTCTGTAAAAGAAAACTATTGTGCCGGCTTTGTCTGTCCGTCCGCACTTTTTCTGTCCGCCTTCAGATCTTAAAAGTACTGATGCTAGAGGGCTGCAAATTGGCATGTTGATCATCCACCCTCCAATCATCGAACATACCAAATTGCAGCAGTCAGCCCTCAGTAGTTTTTATTTTACTGAAGGTTAAAGTTAACCAAATCGTGCATCTGGCAACGATATGGATCTCATGGTATTTCTCTGCGTTTCATACAAGACGCCTTACCTTACCCGTGATAAGTTTTTACCTAACTGTTATAGTAAACACCTACACTGTAACCGGTTTCTACCCCGCCGTTCGGAAATTATCTCATGTAATACCATTTTTCAAGAACGGTAACCCAAATGCAGTCGGAAATTATGGGCCTATATCACTTCTACCAGTGTTATCTCACTTCTACCAGTGTTATCTAAGATATTAAAAAAAATAGTCTCAGTTCAGCTCACGCAATATCTTGAAGAAAATAACTTATTATAAAAAACCCAACATGGTTTTAGACCACATATATCAACCGAAACCGCACTGACGACGATCACAGAAAAAATTTATAGTAACAAACAAAAAAGATCTCTCTTCTTATATTGTTGGATCTCTCTAAAGCATTTGATAGCGTTAGCCATGATGTCCTACTTAGTAAATGTATACAACTAAAAATCGACCCGTTTTGGTTCAAAATTATTTGGAAAATCGGTATGAGTCAGCAAGAACAGACGATGTAATACCTTCATCTAAACCAGTACAATTTGGAGTCCCACAAGGACCAATATTAGGACCAATTCTTTTCTTAATTTATATCAATGACATGTCTACCTCATTACAGGATTGCCTTTTAATACAGTATGAAGATGACGGTCAAATCTAATCACCAGAACCATAGAAGAATTACAAATCCTAATTTCAAGAGCGGAAAGTCTCTTAGAAAATGCTAAATATTATTTCCAAAACAATGGATTAAATGTAAACGAATCTAAAACTCAATATATTTTCCTTGGCTCGAGGCAATACATTTCTCAAATTCCTGATAATACAGTCAGAAATTTTAATGGCTACGCTATTAGAAAAAGTTACCACGTAAAAAACCTTGGAGTTTACTTCGGTCAGTACTCATATAAATGAAGTCGGTAAGAAAGTGCATGGAACACTCATTACCTAAACAGAATAAAAGACAGATTTGGTAATGAAATGCGTAAAATGGACGTTCAATCTCTTGCGTTAAGCATAGTAAACTAGTGTTTGAAGGTAAGTCTAAAGAACAACAACATCGACCACAAAAACTCCAAAACTTTGCGGCAAAAGTGACTGATGGGAAGGCAAAGAAATGCGATCACGTAACCCCAATTTAAAAAAAATTAGAGTGGCTAAACATAGAACAAAGAATACAATACGACTTATGTCTACTAGTTTATAACATATTAAATGATTTACCATCAGCATGGATTTTTCCTCTGACATCAGCTAGATTTTGAAGTGACACGACAACAAGAAATAGCAACGACCTTTACATACCAAGGACAAATACCGAGCTGGATAAAAGATCGGTACAGGGTCCTTTGGCTTGGAATAAGCTACCAGCAGGTATAACAACAATAGTTAATATCAAATCTTTCAAATCAGCGTCAAAGAAACACATTTTACGTGTAGGCTGATATCACTGCATTTCAAAATTGTAACAATAGGAGTACAACTTTCTAAAGCAAGATGATGTTTAATTTACACACGTAAATAAACTTGTACATACTACTATACTATGCATTACAGGGCTACGTTTCGTTCTGTATTCTTAAGATGTTCATTCACGTTTGTTGTATATAGTAAACTGTATGTAGTATGAAATGTAACTCTTGCATCGAAATACATTTTATCCATGTCCATGTAAGATACAGAATAGCCAATGTAAATATTGGAAATGAAGCTTTTTATTACTCTCTCTCTCTTTCACCAGTGTGAAGTAATCATACCAAGCTTTCACAGTACAGTTCTACAGTTGGCTAGTATTGGTATACAGGATTTCTAAAGAAATGAACTAAGTTAAGCTCTCCCTAGGCAGATGGCTTTACTGAATTTTATCTCCTCCGGTGAAAGGACCTGAAGTAGGAAAGCCTGTAAGACTCACAGAGGCTCCCTTTTTGCAAATACATTGCATATAAAGGAAAAGTATTTCTTTCCCGAGTTCCTCTAGGTTTTATGTCCATATGTTAGTGCATTAATTTGTGTGATGGCAGATTTGACAGTATCACTTCTCATAACCAGATGTGTGCTCAAGAATACACGCTTACGCAAACAAATAAGCAAAAGTTATACACACACATATATAAATATAAATATATATATAATGTATATATTCTTTTATATATATATATATATATATATATATATATATATATATATATATATATATATATATATATATATATATACATATATATGTGTGTGTGTGTGTGTATGTATATATAAGAATGATTAGCCAGTAGAAACTCCGGCATATCTAGATATGACTTTATTTACTTCACCAACGTTTCAGGAATATAATTTACGTGGGCTAAAAACAGAAAAGTCCAGTCATAAGAAGTAAGATAAAAACGAATATAATAGTAAAACATTTACTAAAATGTAATGAGGTTACACCACTAAGTATAAAACCTAATTTACAAGCAAAATGACGAGTAAGGAAACGAGAAATTATATTGAATGAACAAAATTCAATTATAAAACATAACACTGTAATCATTAGCAAAAGCTGAGTAGTAATCAACGCCGAAAAAATGAAACACAAGGGGACTTGGGCGAAATTAATGCACGAAATTCACAAGCAAAAAATATAACTCTCATCGTAAGATGTGCAAAATTGTGTGCTGTATTTACAAAAAGTAAAATGCAAAAATAACGAGACCAGAATTCATTGACACACGCTCTCGTACGTACATTCATCTTAGTGTTATAGCTCAATGTATAACCACGTAAAACGGGAATCACTGTTGTACTTAGCAATATATATCAATATGTCAAGTTCAATTTTATCATCTAGAACCCTTAAGAATTGGAAGTCTTGTCTGGTTCAAAGCTACCCTACCGGAATTGATGCAATCTTCAACAGTCCATTTATTCATCTGTCCCAAATGTAATTTGGAAGTCAATGTGGGTAACTACTGTCGACTGCTGAACGCCCACATTGATTGACATATGGGTGTCAGGGTGTCAGTCACCGGACAGGATCAGTTTTATCCGAGAAAGATTTCTCGGCAATTCGTAACCATACAGGAAAATGCAAACACAATTTTCAATACAGACATTCTAAGGTTCTATCTCAAGCAACAGACAGCCGGGCATTGCCCATTCTCGAGTCTCTTGTCATCAAAAGTGGCTATCAAGGAGCACATCCAAAGTGGTTAAAATCTCTGTTAAACACTTTCAAGCTTTTTTTTTTAATAAGTGAGACGGCCAAATTCTACTGAAGCAGTTTTGCAAAAACTGACTTGATAAAATTTAACCCAACAGCATGATAAATTTTAAGTCCTATGTAGTAAAGTTTTACATGCATTAAGTTTAAAGACCAACGGACAAAACTAAAAAGATTCGTACCCAAACCGGTAAAAATCTTCTTTCTGAAAAGGCCTGATAAAAATTATCATTACTCTGGGAAATTGTTACATCTAAAAATGGCAATTCGTTACCAGAGTCCAAGTCCAGAAAGTGTAAAACTCATGTTTGAATGAAAAGTTAATAAAATTAAGTAATAAATATACTTGTTCTATTTCTTTACCAAGTACAAACGTATCATCTACGTACCTTATACAAAAACAGGTTTAAGAGATCGAGGACACTGCTCTAAAAACAGTTTTAATAAGCGGCACATGAGAATATTCGCAATGGTAGAACTCAAATGAGAAGCCATTGCTATGCTACAGTTGTGTTTTTGTGCTTTTGTGCTAAAAATGAAATAGTTATCCATCACAACCAATTCCAGCAGTTTCCTAAAGGAATTAGTATTAAATCCTTCAAAAACATTATCTTGCCCGGGAAATAAAGCATTTATTATTCTATCTATAGTTCCCGTGACAGGTACGTTAGTGGCCAACGAAGATACGTCATAACCGACCATAAAATGACTACGGTTTTGCTGTGAAATCTCAGGAATAAATTGTGAGAAATTCAGTAACGTTATACCATTGAGTAAGTGCTTTGGAATCTGGCTAAGGAAAAATTTGCGGGCTATAGGCAGCTAATATTGGACATGAAGAAAATTTTCTCTGTGGATTTTGGGAAACCTATTCAAAGAGCTGAAAGAAGAGACAGTACTGCAAAGGGAATGATTTGTTCGATCACTCAAAGCGTCATTATCATTAAACTGCTTGACGTTACAATTAATCTTGCCCTGTTTTATATATTAGACTTAACTGTCGAGGTCCAATCTCCCTAAATTTTGTAGTGTCGGAAAGAAAATGGTTCATCTTGTTAGCTTTCTATAAAAGAAAACTATTGTGATGGCTATTTGTCTGTCTGTCTGTCCTCACTTTTTCTGTCCGCCCTCAGATCTTAAAGACTATCGAAGCCAGAGGGCTGAAAATTGGTATGTTGATCATCCATCCTCCAATCATCAAACATACCAAATTGCAGCCCTCTAGCCTCAGTAGTTTTTATTTTATCTAAGGCTAAATTTAGCCATAATCGTGTGTCTGGCACCGTTCAGGTACCAACACAGGCCACCACCGGGCCATGGCTGAAAGTTTCATGTGCTGCGGCTGAGAGTTTCATACAGCATTGTACGCTATACAGAAAACTCGCTTGTGCCGAAGAAACTTCGGCGCATTTTTAACTTGTTAATGCAGACATCCCTCTTCAACAGGAAAACGCTTTTAACTTTGTCATGGGCACATACATCAAGTCTTCCATCTGGGGCGGCGACAGGAGAAATTGAAAGTAATTGCTTTTATAAAATAAAAACCATGAACGGGCCTCATACCGGCGTAATACCTCGAACTAATTGAGTCGCCTCTTCAAAGTTGATATGGGATGGAAGCTGACTTACGTATGTTATCGAAAAATATTTCAAATGGCAGGAAAAACTGACACAAAATTTGGTCTATAATTGGGCAGGCAAAAGTCCATGTGCAAAGGAAAGCAGAAACTCTTCCCTTTAAGAAAAGCCGTAACCAGAGAAATTAAAAACATCGTTTGGAGCTAAAATTTTTTTTTAATTTAGTTGAAATTTTATGAGCTTGCTTTTATGAACAGACGTAGTATCAGCTATAAATTTACTCATATTTTTGTTCAATAAATTTTCCATATACAACATATCAATTAAGGTCAATGAACTGACAAAATCTCCAGGAAATAATGATACAGTATCTGCGGTGTGTGTGTGTGTGTGTTTGTTTTTTAGCCATGACGATGGGTATTGTACTCTAGAAACGTTGGTGAAGGAAATAAATTTATGAATAAATATAGTGACTTTTCTACAAGACATCTTATTCTTTATAGACTCTCGACTTTACAGAAGCAAAAAATGCCATTTATTAAATATATATATATATATATATATATATATATATATATATATTTATACATATACATATATATGTGTATATATATATATATATATATATATATATATATATATATATATATATATATATATATATATATATACATATTCATGAGAGTGACCACTTCCTTACATCACTGATATTGCTGGAAGTGGATACACGCCCTCCCCACTCACATAGCAATAGTCGAGTCTCGAACCGTCTCGGGCAAGAACGAAATTCCTCGATAATGACCAGATAGATAACCGCATTTAAACTAACATCCATTCATTTAAACGAAGTGGGTGGTGGTACTCTCGTTCGAAAAAGACCACCGATGATACATCAAGTGCCTCTTTAACCATGAAGATAACAACTTTCCTACCCCCTTCCCCTTACAACCTCCTCCCACCCCCAACCTCCACCCGGACCCCCTCGATGTATCAATAAAGCAGGGGAGACCGAGAATCGAATCGAACCACTTTACTTAATCACAGTCGATGGCCGAGTCCTGCCTCCAACCACGAGAGGTGGAAGAGAAAATGACAGTCCAGGTCTTGGGATGCATTAGTCGCTAAGAGCCTCGAAGACAGAGCGCCCAGATATAAATGTTGTAATAGACAGTCACACGGCGGCCAAGGGTACGGTACCATTGCCCATGACTGTGATTGGCCTTCTTCCACTGTCATTTTCAAGAGGTTCGGAAGAGACTGACGGCCTGTGTATAAATGTTAGCGTTATTTCTGCACCGAGTATTTATTTTTCTTGTCAACGTGAGGAGGAATAAAACCTGAAAATGAAGAAGAGGATACCAGTTATTTGCGAAGCTTGTAACTTGAAAGCAGTTTTATTGTACTAGGATAGACACGGCGTTAAAATGGTATATCAGATTAGCGAAGTCACGCAAACATATTAACAAGCAGCTGTAGTATGCCCGTAGCAATAAACGTGCTGAAACTATATATGAATTAATACGTATATATATATATATATATATATATATATATATATATATATAAATTATAAATCAAGTCAACAGCTAAATGAATAACTAGTGTTCGTAGCCTCCATGTGGCAGTGCAAGAGAGACGAGAATCGTCTGCATCACTGTTCTATTATACTGAATCAAAAAAGACGTCACTTACGAACGAAAGCAGACAGAGGAAGGAATTATCATCGCCATCAGTCAACAGTCTTGTTTAACTTCAAGATGGACGAGTCTTGATGGGAGCGTCAATTAGTCAGTTCCGTGAATGTTCGGTGCCGGTAACGAAACTGGACGCTGGAAGATTTCGTTCAGAGAGAGAGAGAGAGAGAGAGAGAGTACAAAAACAGCTGCATATTTTCTTACAGTTGATAACTTCTGTCATTCAAGAGGGAAGAGTAGGTGCATACCAGACAAAGAATATCTTTTTAAACAATAATAACGGGGTCTACATTGTACACCATTACCTCTCCATCATACCAAGATTTCCACAGATGAGAGAATGATAAAAAAAAAAAAGTTGGAAAAAAATGACTATGTAAAGAGCTGGTCTTCGATCTGTGACCCAGAAGGGATTACTGATTTACCAGAATTAATTTGTTTGTTTTTAGTTTGTTTGTCTAGAGAATTATATAAAGAAAAATAGGCTACTTACTTAATCTCTCTGAAAAGACTTTTTGACAGATAATCTTCCCAGTAAAAAAGGTATAAGCCTCTTGCTAAAACTGACATACTATACTGTCATATGGCGCTCCCATTTAGTTTTCATCCAGCTAAGCAGGTTGACTAGAATCCCATTCACACTAGTTTTAATCTAGCACGCTCTAGGGGAGGGTGGGAAGGAGGAAGAGCCGGGGAAGGATGGAGGGAGGTGGGGGGATGGCTTAGTACGAGGGGGAAGTGGAAGTGAGTACATTTTCCCCTACCTTACCGGTGGTTTGCAAAACATGTTTTTTGAAGTCAATGTTGTACTGTACAGACACCACTGATTCCATTATAATTATTAATAGATATTTTCTTTTCGAGTTGTGGAGGATTCAAAACAACATGTCAGTGTTTTAAATTTGCGTTATCACATAATGAAAACTAGGTTTTAAAATGTCAGTAAAAAAATTAAAATATTAAAAAACATCTTGTGCCTTAACATGAATCTTATTGGTTATGTTTAGTTCTTGGGGGAGAACTGAGGTTTGCCTCAAGGACCAAACATGATGTTGAGGTACTTTAACTTACTATAACTTCTCAAACGTATTCCCCTTTGAGAAGCTAAAATACACTTTTACGAATTCTACCCTGTTTCGTTCGCTGTCCTAAAAGGTTGCAGTTGCTCTAATTGGTACAACAACTTCGAGCAGCTCTAGATTAGCTGCTCAGCTTTTAGGTCAAGGTAAGGTTTGGCTCGAAGCTTACCTGGATTCTACGTGATTAAGGTCGGATGCCATTCAGGCCAGTTGTGGAAACATTATACGAGCGATTGCTTTGACGTAAGGAGGAGGGAAACAGATAAATAAACATAAAAACAATCGAATAATTATGTATACATACATACATATACAGTATATGTACATATAATTATTCGACTGTCTGTATGTTTATCTTGCTATGTTTTCCCCTCCTTACTTTAAAGCAATCACTCTTATTATATTTCCACAACTGGCCTGGCTGGCATCCGACCATAATACATACATACATATACATATACATGTGTGTGTATGTGTGTGTGTATGTATGTTATGAAGGAGTCGATCAGTGAAACTTAATGCGTCAAGGACCAATTTAAGCCAAGTAAAGTAAGCATATACAATGTAGTAAATGGATAGCTAAAGGAAAAATGAAGGAAGTAAGATTAATCATTTTACTAAGTTAAACCGAAACCATCACAAAAAATATAATAAAATCACTAACGGGAACGAACACTTATAAGCACCAAAAACATATAAGCAACACGCGATACATATACTACACACCTGGGCTCTGAACACGGTCGTGATTTAAAATATTTATTCAAGTGCAAGCAGCCATCACTAGTATATGCATCGCATGTGGCTTTATAAGTTTTTTACAGAGACTGTAGGAGGTGCAACGCGAAAAAAGTGCAAGTAGACACAGTGAAAGACAACACAAACGTACAACATGCGCATGTATATGTACACACAGTTCTTGTACCATCTTATATTGCCCATCTGGTAAAGGCAGGTAGCAGACCTAAGATGTTAACAGACCTGCAATAATATAATATTATATAAATAAGTTTTTATATATAATGTACAATATCTGTACAATTATGACTAATTAGAATTTTACTAAAATATACACACACACACACACACACACACACACACACTAATATATATTATATATATATATATATATATATAGAAAGAAGAAGATACATATATATATATATATATATATATATATATATATATATATATATATATATATAATTAACTCCACTATCATATCCACTACTATATTGTACACTTTAGGATACAAACTGTAGCTGCATACATATTTATAGGCTTGGTCATGACAGTCGAAGCTGAAATATATTTGTGAAGAATTACGAAAACTTATAAGCTTTCGTCCATCGTCTTTGGACTTAATCATTAAAATAGACAGTAATAAAGAACAATGTCACAGGGAGAGGATATAAAAGATTAAAAGAAAACAAGGCAATAAACACTAAATAGTCAACGATCAACATTTCCATTCAAAAGCCTAAGGGAATTCCGTGGAGGGACGAAACGCTGTGGTTATTCTTGAACATCTCCAATAGGGTTGTGATCGGTGACGGTAATGGTATAGCGTTCTGTAGTTTCCCCGCCTTCATAGAGGGAGGACACAGATTCGAATCCTAGGCAAGTCCTAAGTGATATTTGCAGGTCCGATCAAAAACCACAGAGCATTTGCTGACCTAATTAGTGAATTATGTATATCATTGACTAAATATTCCATACAACAGAAAGAATATAGAAATCAGTAAAATAAATTACGACAAAGTGAAAGAAATATAAGAAACGTTAGTGGGAAATTTTAGCTAAAGTACCAAAACCTTTTCCATGAGAAGCATGTTTGGTACCACTCGATGGGAATTAACGGTAAAACATAAACGATGGTAAATATCTCGGTAAAAATAAACTTGCAATAAATGAATTTCGTATTACGCATATTAAAGGAGACTTCAGAGCACAGCATAAAATCTCCAATATTCACTTGTGGTTTTCAAGTAGAATAATGCCAAGTTAGCATAACTTCCTAAGGATTTTACAAAAATCAGTGATTTCCAGAACGTTCACTTATTTTAAACAACAAATGATACTCACGTAACTGTTCGATTAACCTGAGAACTTGGCATCGAAAAACACTATTGATGTAAGAGTTTTGATAATTGGTTCAATATAGAGCAATCAACAACTTTTATTGGTAGTAAATCAAGTTTATTACATAAAATCAATTAGTCTGTAATAAAAAAATTTTGATGGGAAATTCTGCTTCCGCTGTTGGTTATGGATTTGACTGCCAAACTAAAGATATTCAATATATCATCCACAAGTAAGGCTTGTAAGCTCTTTAGGAAAATGTTAATCAGAGACGCCACTGATTACCACTGCCAACGAAGGCCATTTGTTTGTTCGTTTGTTTGTTTGTTTGTCACTCGAATTGCCCATAACATAGAAAAAAAAAATTATGTGTGGATTTCAATGACCTTTTGTCGACTGGTGGGCTACGGGTCAAGAGCGAGTTGACTGGAATTTGAGATGGACCAGTTACTGATCAAAGATTTTTTCTTTTGTAAGAGGTATGCGCCCTCTAAAGTAATTGGCAGCTCTGCGGCATCGTGCGCGTTGACTTACTGTTATTAAAGTTAACCAACTGTAAAAAATAAAATAAACATCTTTAAAAAGTAGAAAACACACAAGCAAATTCGTTGGAAACTAATAAGATCCAGTCAAACTGTATTACTATATCTATTTCATAATAAGACCTCTCGGGAAAATCTAATAGAAATAAATAATTGTCAAAATCGGACCTAGTTCATAATGCAAAACATGAATACGTTTCTCTTATCACGCGGGTTTTGACACCTAACTATTCTTTGCAGCTGGAGTCAAATTGATCTCTTGCGAGGAATGAGAACAATAAGATATAAACACAACACACTGCGTATCTGGATGCTTTAACAGCCTGTGCTTAATGTACTGCCTTGTGCGCGTGTGTGAGCGAATGTGCGTTTATATGCCATGTATTAAGACGCATTCTTGTGTGTATACACAATATGTATATATATATATACACACATATTTATATATATACATGCATATCATATATATATATATATATATATATATATATATATATATATATATATATATATATATATATATATATATATATATATATATATATATATATATATATATATATATATATATAAGAATCTATTCCTTCTCTGGTGGGAATGAAATCAGTGCCCGTTAGAGTGAATAGCGCTAACCTGGTATGCCCGATCTGGTGTTAGTGATAGTATAAATAGGTCTGTATATACACTTGAAGTGAAAGAAATAAATAGTATATGTGTATAGTGATATACACATATATTTTCTGTATATATATATATATTATATATATATAAATAGTATATATATATATATATATATATATATATATATATATATATATATATATATACATATATATATATATATATATATATACATATATATATATATATATATATATATATATATATAGAGAGAGAGAGAGAGAGAGAGAGAGAGAGAGAGAGAGAGAGAGAGAGAGAGAGAGAGAGAGAGAGCATTCCATGTGTATACAATGAAAAGCTGAAAAATTTTTCACCTCAAACAAAACGAACAGTTCCTGTTCTGAACGCAAGTAAAAAAGAAAAACTTCGATTAAAAGCAACCGCTTTATTTATATTTACACAACGCGCTAGCGCATATACCTTCATATTTCGCATGCAATCTTGATAAGGCCTCGCACAATGCATTTATTCAATTACAAAACACTTGTATCCTCGTGCTGGTCTCCCGCCGAGAATGACAAGAGCATAAACAATTACCGAGATCGATTTCTGGCGGATATACCAGAAGATGATGATGATGATGATGACGAACGCAAGAGGAGGACGAGTTGCGAAAGCGCCCACTGGAGGTGGAGCTATGATGTAAGGAAGAACAAAAGGAGAAAGAAAACTGAGGATAATAAGAGAAAGAAATATGGACAAGTGAAGAGTCCTCCCACTACAGTCATCACACCAGAAAAAAGCCAAAAACAAAAAAAGGTATGTGAACGGTTAAGGAAAAACGAGAGAAGCAGAAAAGAAAATAAAAATATAAATGATAAAAAAGAAAAAGAGTTGGGAGAGTCCCCGAATGAATAATCACACGAAAATAGGAATTAAGATCAGACAGAGAATTATAATAAAAGAAACGAAAATGAAACGTGGTTGGAAATGCCCTCACTACTGCGCCTTCACGCCCGCCCCCGCCCCCGCCCCCCCCGCCCCCAACAACCTCTCCCCACCGGAGTCGTCGCATGTACCGTAAATGCAAATATTGGAGAGTCATGCCGATAGAGAAATTTATTACCATGACTTGGCACTGGGTTAGATTAACCAACACACAAGAGAGTTTTAATAACGGGTGCTCGTAACGTAGATGCCGACCTTTTCTCCCTCTTTTTTCACTTAATTTTTTTTTTTTTTTGTAATTTTTTTGGTTTTATTCATTCATTTCTTCTGACACTTCACACTCAGTTTTTTCTCCTCTCTTCCATTCCCACGCTATATTTATTCTTGATTGTGGCTCTTCTTTTGATTATTTTTAGTTGGTTGTCATCGCTGTAGCATGCCATTATTTTTGTTATCAATATATCACCTTTAGGTATATCAGAAGTCGTCCTCATGACGTCATCATTATCGGTATTACCATCATTAATGTTATATTCAGAAGTCGTTACTATTGCGTCATCATCATCATTATCAGCACCATCACCATCGGAGTGATATTTAGAAGCTATCAGCGCTGCAGCATCACTATCATTATCAACATCACCACCATCAAAGTTGTACTTAGAAGTCGACACCATCATCATCACCATAATATACATTCGACACTGCCACATTATCATCGTCATTGTACATTTTTTATTCGACTCTGTCTTTGCTCGTTGCACCGATTCTAAACCTTAACTTATTATTATTATTATTGTCATTTCTCCTATAGCTGCTGCGCCTGTGTTAATCGCAGTTGTTATTATTATTATTAATAATAATACCAATACTATCATTCTTAATTCCTTATTATTTGCTAAGAAACTGCTTCCCCGCGCTAAGCTCGATGCCTGACTACACACGCAGAGCCGCTGGCTGCTTGTTACGTATCGAGCATTAAAATCTCCAGTTTCACGCTTGGCTGACATCGGGGGCAGAGGGGAAGGGAGAGGAAGAGGGAGAGGGAGAGAAGAAGGGGGATAGGAAAATTTATGTACAGTATGATTTTTTAAGTATGAACAAATGAAACAAAGGTCAAGAATCCCATACCAACGATTGAAGATAAAATTTCTTTTCAAAGATAACGTGGGATTTACCGACCAGTCCTTTCTTCATTTTTATTCGTTGTACTAAAATGACCAAAGTATAATCAATTAGTGTAAAACGTTCATATAAACCTAATAATTAAAAGCAACATTTACCATCCATTTTCCGCTTTCTTTCCTTGACCTTGCTCGAAGATGACCCTAAAATAATTCGTTTGTACTGTGTCTCTACAAGGATACTAGTAAAAGGAAAACGAAATTGTTAAAAAATCAGACCCTTAAATTTAATTTTTTTTGGGGGGAGGGGGGGAAAGACTTGAAATAAAATACTGTGCAACGAATTACAATGATAACTTAAGGTCTCTTGGGTAAAACATGGATAATGTTACTCCCTCATTGCATACTCGATCACATCAATGTAGTTTCTTAATTAAATTCGAATTTATACCGCCCTGGATTAAAACTGAAAAATAATTAATAAGTAAAAACTCCGGCAATAAATACTTCAATCCTTTTTTTTTCGCGAGGTTACTGAAAGGCAAAATGAAGTCAATTAATACAATATTTTTTTCTCCGCACTCTGACAACTCCAATTAAAGTTCAAAGTATTTTTCAAGGAGTTCATTTATACCTGATTAGATCTATTAGTTTTTGTTAATAAATAATTTTATTTATTTATTTCTTAAAATAAAAAATAAACTTGCAACGTGCAGTGTTTACTATTATGATTGTAGCCTGTGATATGAATGTTCTATACTCTTGACCTACTGATGAGGGATTTCAGAACATTATTTCCTGCTGTTATAAAATATGCATTTTTAAATCATGCATATATCATTACTACATTTCAATTGCAAGGTTGTTAGAGTTAACTTTCAATTAAATTTTTCATTTTTGGTATTTGTTAATTTATTACAAAACTGTAATTTTAAAAAAATCTTTTTTATTCAAGATAATTTATTAAAAACTTATTTTTTTATAATTCTTAAGGTAACTTGATTTATATGTGGTTATATGAATATACTAATTTAATTAATGCTCTTGAGAATACATCGAATTTATTCTGATAAAAAAATAAATTCTTTCTTAATCTGTGCAAATCTTGCGTATAATTCCAAGTCACGCCTCAGTGATACGAACCAAATCCTATTTTTTATATCTGTCTACGTAGTATAATCATCATCATTTCGAATTCTTCTCTCAACCAACCATTCACAAGAAAAGGCCTTAGCTTGAGCTACGCGTTAAAATTCAGCTGGCTTGGATCACTTTGTACCTGAATACCAATGCCTTATGTCTACATATATTACTGGGCACTTTCATTGTTGGCGTTACGAATAGCATTTTATACCATGTTTGATAAGGCAATGAATCCAAGTTACTATCATCCCTCTGGGTAAGTTCTGTCGAATCAGCATTCATGAATACAAAGTCGATTTATACTTCGCAATCAAGATCAAATCGTGGAGTTTAATAGTAGGTCAATATGAAAAAAATAAAAGCAGTTAAGTCATGAAAAATAAAAACCGTATTTCACCTGACAGACATTAGGATGAATCTGGAAGCTTTACAACTATCTAAAATAAAAAGCATTGATAAATTCAAAACTTCAACAAAACGAAATCAGCATTGCCGCTAACGAAATCCAAAATGAAATCAAAGCCTTCGGAAAAAACCTAAATTGAAAAAAAAATTTAAATAAAGAAAATGATCTTAATTAACAGAAACTTGAAATAAAATAAAAAAAATTAAAGAAATAAAAGAAAAAGCTATGAAGGTGTGAAATCCCTGAAGCATAAAACTCAATACAATGTCTAATGCCAGTACAAAATACAAGAATAAAAATAACACCAAAACTATTTGCAATTCAACGCATTCTTGTGAAAAGTCAAGCGGCTTAAAGAATAGAAAAAAAAGACAAAAATAAAATATAATCTGGCAACGTCACAACGAAGACGCTGATTAATACATTACATTAAAGCTTGAGGTTGACAGGGTCAACACGTTCCTCTTTCTTTCTTTCTTTTACTTTACTCTCTTTTCCATTCATTGTCCAAGACACTGAAAAAATACCAAAAAAAGAAGGAGAGAGAGAGAGAGAGAGAGAGAGAGAGAGAGAGAGAGAGAGAGAGAGAGAGATTTAATTTTGTTGTTCACTTTTGTTGTTTGGTTCCTTGCTATTCAGTAGACAACCTCTGGCCAGTCGATTAAGCAATGCACGGTATCAAAGAAACATTAAGAGACAATGTCAGAGAGAGAGAGAGAGAGAGAGAGAGAGAGAGAGAGAGAGAGAGAGAGAGAGAGAGAGAGAGAGTGTATAACATTGCTGCAGTTACTACCTTTATGGGGAAAAGATTGTATGAGAGAGAGGGAGAGAAAAAAAAATACATCATGCTGATCTTATGCTATGATTGTTCTTACTTACCAAAGCAGTTCGTAACGAGAGAGAGAGAGAGAGAGAGAGAGAGAGAGAGAGAGCAAGGAGTAACCCGCTGAACTTATGAAACCAACACTTTTTGTCCTTCGTCCATGATACAGCCGAGCGAGACTTGAATGGGCGAGACGGAGTGTTTCCAATCGGATATCTTGACCTCTGACCCCGCACGGAGGAGGTCTTTAGATGTCAAAGAGTAGCGGCGATTAAGGGAACAGTGAATTTCACTCTCTCGTCAATGAGGTCGACGGTCAGCTGAAAGGGTCTCCTTTTCACGAGAAGTCGCTTTAAAGTTGCCAGCAACTTCCAGAAGTTGCAATTGGGAGATTTCGAGCACAGATCGTGATGTTATTCCACAACTCACCAACTTCTCTCTCTCTCTCTCTCACCCACTACTATAAACGCATTTCTTACAGAAAAGATATGGGATATAAACGTAAAATCTCTCTCTCTCTCTATCTTGCTCAGATGTATTTTACATTCGTTAACGAAAGAGACACAAGATCACACACCTTTACATATATATATATATATATATATATATATATATATATATATATATATATATATATTATATATATATATATACATATATATGTTATAAATATAATATATACATTTACATATATATATTATATATACATATATGCATGTATGTAAGTATGTATGTATACATACGCACATACATGTATACCAAATGCACGATGATTCCGCCTCATGAGATCATGTACGCACCTATGAAGCAAAAATGATTGAATTTCTGTTTTGCTGCTTATCAATCTGTAAAAGCATACGTATTCTATTGAGACAGCAGGATATACTCGTAAATTTCAAAGGCCTCCTACGAATTGCTTACAAGATAACTTAGAAATGAGATCCTGATGATATGATTCAGTTTCAGGGGGCGAGGTGGTTCCGACCAAGGTCCTTGGTTCCGACAAAACGTTTACATCTGAGACAGGATTTGCGTTAGCAGATCGGTCCCCCAAAGCGATCGGAGACTGACTTTTTGAAAGTGATATGTAACAAGACTCCATCTTTTCACGGTGAATAATAAGTATTATCATCAAGATACCTAAGAACAGGAATTTTACAAGTAACCTATCATACATATATTTCGTATACTTAATGATTTTCCGGAGACTGTGATAAAAGATGCTCAGCCATTAATGTATCGAAAGTATCAGTTCTGGGACACTTTTTGCGTCACTTTCAAGAACTTAAGTGGCCGGTGCCAAGTGACTTAAAGCCGAGGAAAATGATGAAGTCCAAGACTGAGATTGGCATCTTAGCACTTGGACGATAAGATAAGAATCTTGTTTAGCAAATAGGCGCAACAGTCGGAGCTCATCGAGTGGGATCCGATTCGACCACAACAGCGATATATTTATTAAAAAGCCAAATTAGGGGGATGAGTTCTCTGATCTTATCGAGGACATAAATAATTATGCGATTCGAACCCAAATAAGGCTGCAGACACTCAAGGCAGATTTGTGCGCCAAACTCAAATGATGGGGTGATATTCGACGTCATGCCGGAGGTTTAAGGATTAAAAGAGAATGAGAGAAGAATGCAAAAGCCTTCAAATGATGAGTTATGAGTCAGAGGGGATCAAGGAGGACCTCATTTGCATTTAGCTAGAGTGCGTACCTGAAGAGGGTAAATCATAAGTAGTAAAGATCTTAAGTGGTAAAAAAGAAAAAAAAAAAATTGGTGGGTCCACCCAACTCAATTTATTTGTAAGCAGTAAATTGCCAAACAATGGTTGCACAAAAAGGAATAATTAATTACTGAAAACATTTTTACAAAACAAAGCGTATATTCCAAAGCCAAAAAACAGATCAAATATAATTTTAAAACAGTAAAATATGACTCATCGCCGTACGGAAAGTCTTACGAAGCCAAGAACTTCAGTTAGATAGAATGATTTAATATGGCGAATTGACATCACAGCCACTGTGTTTTGCCTACTGATATAATGTGGAATAGATATTCTTGATAAAAATTCCTTCATGTTATAGGCTAACACTTATACAATTCCTTATGACGGCAACATTAAATAACAGAATTTTAGAATATAATTCATGAAAAGGGAAATAAGTTGATGATTTAATTCAAACAAGAGGCTAATTGATTATGATTAAAAAGCCTGGACATTTCCAACAATAAAAAGTTAACGCACTATCAACAAAAAAGAATAGAATTCAGTGGGTGAAACTTGTAAGAAGTAGGACAAAAAACTCAGACTTGTGTCTGCTACAAATCGTTTACGTTTTTATCATTCGTCCAAAATAAATAAATCAATAAACAAAAGGATGCAGGACGCAAGAAGAATTTCAGTCCCCCCTCTTTGAATCAAGCTATTTACTGTCACTCTAAGAATCAGCGAGAGCCCAGTTACTGTTCAAGCAGCCATTCCTTAACCTTTCCAACACCTGCTTTCAGAAACAACTCTATAAAAGTCCCTCGAGTTCCTCAAAGCACCTCTATAAATCTTGGGGAGATTTTCGACAACTCCCGAGAGGAGGAGGAGGAGGAGGAGGAGGACAAGGGCGGGAGGCCCAGCCCATCCATCCAGAATCCCTCGAAGGAGGCAACAGGACATACCCAACACTCTCAGGGAGCTCCGAGCAGAAGGCTCGAATTTGCTTACCCCACACGTGGTCCAGCCACGCTTGAGTGAAAGAAGAAGGGCGTCAAGCGACCAATTAGCTAACCGAAAGCCATTTATCTTACACCAATCTGCGTGTCGCTACATTCTTTATTCCTGTCCCGGTTAACCAGGATCACGATGTTGTGAGTGATGTTCCACTTTTTTTTTTTTATGGTGACAGAATGAGGGCGATACAAATCAGCTCTTAAACAACTCCAGTAAGGGTCTATCGCTTTTAGTGTTAATGATCATGCAAGTGATGGTGTTTTAGAATATGAATACACACACACTATATATATTTAGATATATATATTATATATATATTATATTATATATATATATATATATATATATATATATATATATATATATATATATATATATATATATATATATAGAATATGTATAACTGAATCATGAAGATATGGAACGTGATGAATATATAAATAAAGGCAATTGCCACGAAGGAAAAAACGAAACAATGGAGTGGTTGCTAGCCTTTGACTCACTCTCCTTTACTTAACAGTGCAAGTCGAAAGGCCAGCAAACACCCGTTGTTTCTATTTTCCTTTCGTTGAAATTGCTTTATATATATATATTATATATATATATATATATATATATATATATATGTATATATCATACATATATAAGCATATTTAAGTGATGCTGACTAAGGTCAGAAAGGTAAGGCAAGGTAAGGTTAGGCTAGGTAAAATAAGTTTTGGTTGGTACACTGCAGTGTGTCCATCAAAGGCTGTTGTTCCCTTTCCTCCGGGGATTTGTTTGTTTGTTATCTGGCGTCGCAGCGCCATGGTCACCAAAATGAGTTTCCAAGGAAACCCATTACCCTCTTTCCCAACGAAAGACGCTGCCGCCCTCATTTCGAGCAGACTAGGAGACCGGCAGTCCTTAAATGATGCTTGCGATAAGTGACT
>NC_089763.1:16218494-16223494 GCF_040412425.1 Macrobrachium rosenbergii | reverse complement strand
TTTACTGAATCTTTGCATAATTTTTTAATCTTTCATAGACTAACTAAATTTATACGGGAGACAGAGGGGGTTGGGTTTGGTGTTGGGGGGGCTGTACTGCTGAAACCAAAACTACCAGCGATAAGTAAATTTTTTTAAGCATCTACCACAAAAAAAAAAAAACTGTTCCTATTAGTCTAAGTATTTGAAGTGAGGACGTGCATAAGAGAGTTAGTACAACTTTTGCTGTAACGATTGCTTTCCAACGCAAGACAATCCCCATCTCATCTAAATAACGAACAACTTTGTGAAACTTGAAATTATGGCCTACAAGACTAGTGGTTAACTTCTGGAAGTACGAAGCAGCAGTACCATCCAGGGCTGGAGGCTGGAGGGGCATCCAAGACGAGGGCCATACTTTAATCAAAAAATCACCTGAAGCTTTGTCAAATCTTTTATATCTTCAGTGCTTTATATGGGAACCTGGGGTGCTTAGGGAAATTGCATTTCTGGAAGGTGTCTTTCAAACTCGGTAGCAGCGAGAGCTTTGCCTTATTTGGAAAGGCGCACAAAATCACAGACAGAAAAATTCCCGCTAAGCTTGGCAGGATTAATAGTAATAATAAAAATTGTCAAGATAGCTATGTGAGGCATCAAGCAAGATCATTTACCGTGCAGGCGTGTAGCCACAAGTACTGGCGGCCAACGTTACCTCACCAAAGAAAGTACAATTGATAGGAAGAAAAAATGGGCAATCACGTCAGGGGCACCTCCGGAGTCCGAAAGCTTTCTGGAGATTCTTAAACCGAAAGCAGCGCCAGGGAACGTACCCAGATGTGGGCGAAAGGTGATATCACAGAGATCTTCGCTCTGCAGCGCAGAGACAGCTCTGGCGTACAAGCAAAGGCTTTCAAGAGGAGGGATAAATGCAGGGAGCTAAAAATGATGCGAGAAAATGGGATGCCGGGAAAAACGCCGGGTCACTCGGCAAATATGAACGGTACCTGAAAAATGAATAAATAGAGAAAGTATTGTTTTCTGTCAAAGGTGGAAGGAGGCACTCCTACTTTTGCGGCGACTGAAGGGAGGTTAAGCTTCGTATTCTTTTTCACGAGGGACTGGGATTTCGTTTCTTTTTCTTCGTATTATTTTATTGGGTATCTTATTTGTTTTACTGAAACAGAAATCTGATGATTGACGCATTAATACTGATATTCTGAAGAATCACTGAAACTCTGTACTTCATTCAGCACATTATAACTGGAATACTGAAGTATCTTTTATCTATAGCTGTCACTATATCTAGAATACTGAAACATCTGACTGATGACGACAACGAAAACGTTACGTTTCCAGAATAAAACAAATTCTGCGATATTAAATCAAAATTGCTAAAGAAGGAATGCAAGGCGAGTGAAAGGCAATTATGACAAACAGGTAAGCATGATAGATAGATATATAGATTAGACAGAGATATAGACAGATAGATGGACATTATACATAGGCTCGGAACCGCTTAATAGAGAAAATAAGAGGAAAATTTTTCCCAGACAAGTGTAATTCACAATCGTTGCTCAGTATTTTCTTATCTTTTTTTTTGCAGCATGGCGTCTAACCCGGAACACCACAGAAAGATCATTTATTCATTTGCGAATTTTCAAGCGAACTGGTATACGGACCTACAAGCAAAAATAATACAAATTAACAGATAAACAAATTAACTTAATTTTACTAACCTTTATTCAGAACTAGGTTGCTGCATCAACAAACGAAAAAAATATATATGCATATTATACAAAAATGTGTGTATATATTTATATATAACTTACACCCAAAAGGAATCATACTTGATAAATGCTACTGCATCAGCTAAGATTCGTACCATATTCCGATTCAGAAACGAAGTTATATAATGACTGTGACCACCAGGCGCAAAGGCATTGTCAATTATAATTCCAGCTGCGTGTAAATTATTCCCAAGGTATAGTGAATTCGATACTAAAAGTTCTTTGTGGCTTAATATTTGTAAATATAAAAAAGTCACAAGTGAATAAGTGACAATATACACACACATAATTTATATATATATATATTATATAATATTATATATACACACACACACACATATATATGTATATATATATATATATATATATATATATATATATATATATATATATATATATATATATATGTGTGTGTGTGTGTGTGTGTGTGTGTGTGTTACACAATTGGTTCAAATCACATAAAAGTTTAAGTAAACCATATTGTAACAATAATTAAGACAATAATAATGATGTCAAAAACCAATTAGTGATAATAAGTGAAAATGACAAAAAAGCTCATGCATTTGCGTCTCTGCTCTTTAACACAAACCCTTCTATTAGACTGTCACCAAATTTTCCATTAGTTTCACATACTCTTAAGAACAAGGCTGAAAATGAACCCTTACGATATCAGTGATGTATTGAGCAAGGGGTGGTTAATGGCATTTTCTCTTCTGCTTATCAGTTCATCCAACGAATATAGATTACTTTTGACGACCAAGCCCCTCAGGGCATGTTTATGTACCAAATAATGTTCTTTTTTTAGGGTCGTATCTACAGCGTTCACACATTATGGTCCAAACGGCACATATGGGTTTAATTCGCGCAGCGATGCCTTGGTTTCCCTCCTCTTGCATATTGAAACCTGTTTTGTTTCTCTGTCATCTTAAAACCTGATTCAACTTTTTTCTTTACATACTACTGAGATAAGTTCGGAGTTGCTTTCTTCTTTCTTTCGATAGTAGTAAGTACAGATATAGACAGACAAAGGGGTGATTAAACAGGAAAACAAGACAACTGCCACTGCCATATTCAACCTTTAATTGATGAATCGTGGATATCCACCTGTGCAGATGACTCATTAACGGTGCCTCGAAACTCCCTACACACACGTTGCCCCATTCACCTCTCTCTTAGACGCCCTCGTGCGCTTTTCTGGCATTTAATACCGTTTCCTTCTAACATCACACTTCCTACGTCTTCCTCTCGTCATTCCACCCAGAACCGAAGGATTATGCAGTCATCACCAACTGACCGTCCTTCAGTCTTCCCACATAATCAAACCATCCCATCTAAGTGCATTAATCATTCTTGGACAACGGGGTAACAGGTTTGAATATAAATAAGCCTCAGTTCTACTAGAAACATAACCCTTGGCATTGATTACTGTTGTGGGAAATACATTCCGAAGTTAATCTCTGGTTTTGAAATGGATCCAACAGTGTATGCAAGCTTGTGTTTTGTGTGTGTGTGTGCGCGTGTGTGTGTGTTTGTGCGTGCCTTGTACAGTCATCAAAGGTTATCATGGCCATCTTGCTTGTAAATGGGATAATTTTCTGTGTCGCATTGTGAATAACATACTGCAAATACCATCTTGAGCCTTGTAAATGTAAATTGATGCGAAATTCACAAAGGTTCAGCCATAAAGAAATGTTCCTCAATCCTTAAGGCAGCCAGAAAGTTGCATATCTTAAGTTTATGAATTTGTTCAACAAGACAAAGAGACTGCGAGAGGAGAGATAAGCATCTCTTATCTTTACTCTATCTCAGATAATGGATTTGAAAGGAGGTAGCGCTCAGGGACTTGCTGGTTTATATAGACATTAAAGAATGCCCACGAACGGATTTTCCTGTGCTTGAAAAATGATAAAATAAATTCTGCATTTCTCCACGTGCATTGCTGTTGGCTACGCTAAAAGTAACCGTGATAATTTACATAGTACCTCCTCATTATTTACAGCTTTCACATTTTTTTTCATGGCATCCAATTCACACACAACGGCCAATGACAAAGAGTCGAGCTATTTTCAATCTTCATGTTATTTTTTTGCAGGCTACCTACTAAGTTCATTTTCCTCTGGTGCCCTATGAAGAAAGTCTCTCCCCAAAATTTAAAAATCGGGTGACTAGTAGGAAGACAATTCCTTCTGTGTCTAAGCAGAAGGAGAGAGTAACGATTGATTCTAATGATTCTGACGCTTAGGTAACCTTCATGGTCGTGGATGATGATAAGAAAGATGACTGACGATTCTCTCACATTTATGTATGTACAGAAAAATGCATCACCGTAAAAAAGACATACTTGGAAGTAATCACATGGCCTTTTTCTTCATTTTTTTTCTAGAGCGGCAATTGCCTGCAGTGTAAATTTCATCGAAATTAATAATTTGATCCATGGTTTGTTTATATACAATAGTTCTCTTATTTTTTAACATTTATTCAGGCTATACACTCGATAAACTGAGCAAGAGAATATTATCCCATAAAGATATGGGAAATAGATAAATTACAGGTCTAGATGATGTTCGGAATCAACAGGGTGGCAGTTCAGGAATAATTAGTTCAACATAACAGTACAAGATATTCAATATATTCACTTTCCTATCTCATTTGTATGCTGAACGTGCGATAAAAATTTGCTAAGATGATATCTATATATATTATATATATATTATATATATACATATATATTATATATTATAAATATCTCATTTGTATGTTGAAAAAGATAAAATATGCTAATATTATATATATATATATATATATATATATATATATATATATATATATATATATATATATATATATATATATTACTGTGTATATATATACATTATAAATATACATATATATAGACAGACAGATATTTGATAAGCAATTTACGGTGACGTCTGCTGCTTCTTAAGCTGTGTATTTTATTCGCGTACAGAAAAAATTGAACGACAAATGAACATTAGTGGTCTTGCGTGAGAGAATGTACATAGATTTTATTGTTTTCTCTCCCAAGCTGTTAATTACGAATTCTCATCACATCCGCGACTCCTGTTGATGTTTTGGTAATTATTCGAAATGACATTTATTGCTATTCTCTTTAGCAATTCACTGAAAATGTAATCCCACATCTGAATTTACAATGTAATGTATTTTCATAAGTTACTTTTCTTTCAGTTCTCATTCCCGGCATTTCCGTGGTAA
>NC_089763.1:16210994-16213494 GCF_040412425.1 Macrobrachium rosenbergii | reverse complement strand
GGGGGAGACTTGTGAGACTTGAGAGGAAATACATTAACTGAAAATATCCAGTTCCTTGAGAAAACGAATGGGCCACATTGTGTATAGTAGTAGTGAAGAACGAAGAGTTAAAAAGAAACATGAACAGTCTGAATAAAATAAATTATTGTTGGATCAAAAAATACATAAAAATGAATGAGGAAGATGAGCAACGATACATGAAAAACTATGAGGAAGGACTGCCGATAGAATGAATTCGAAAAAATGGAATTATGCAGAGCTGCCAAAAGTATTGACGATCTCCAGTCTAAATATATAAAAAACAAGAAATACAATATGTAAAAAACAATAATAAAACTGAGTGGCAGATCAAGGAAAAGATTAGAATGAAAAAAGGAAATATAACAAGAAGTTCCATAAAGTATTGGGAAAATTTTTATTACTATTGTACATTACACGCAAGTCACCACTTCACAAAAAAAAAAAAAAAAAAATCGAATGTCGTTCAGACAAGTCATTTTTTTTCTCCGCCCTTCTCATTCACTACCACACTGTGTCCGTATAATAGATATAGTATAAGACTGATAAAAATCGTTCAGATGTTATCTTATGTGTTTTACCCTAGTTCGTCTTGCTTTTTCTTTTTAACTCTTTTTCGCATGAGATTTTCTGTTGCGGAAGTTTACCTAGCAAGTTTTTCCCTTATTCCATTACAAATTTTTAGGCATACTGAATAATAATTTTAATAATAAATTACTAATGAAAACCGGTCTATTTATTTTTCCGCAGCTTTTCAGTGGTAAAAACTGTTACCTAATTCTTGCCGGAAATTTAACCATTAACCTAACCAATATTTGACTTTTGCCGATACGCTTCTTTTACACTGCCTCTGACCGTAATCTTTTATTTCCTCAATAACGATATTTCACAAAAAGCTCTTGAACTTGCACATTTTTTCTTATTCTTAGAGAAGGTCCTCTGAACTTTATGAAGGCAAGTTAACATAATAATATTGTATTTATAACACCGCCTCCTACCCTAGACACAGCACTCAATATCCACAGTCCTACCCTTGGCAAAAAGACCTTTTCTCTCTCACTCTCTTATTATCAAAACCGTCTTAAACACTCTCGTTGTCAAAATTGTCTTTCTTCAACACTTTCATTATCAGAACCCTCTTTCTTCAATACATTCATTATCAAAACTGTCTTTCTTCAACACTTTCATTACCAAAACTGTCTTTCTTAAAGTCTCTCATTATCAAAACTGTCTTTCTTAAATACTCTCATTATCAAAACCGTCTTTCTTCAACACTTTCATTATCAAAACTTTCTTCGGCGCTTTCATTATCAAAACCCTCTTTCTTGAACACTCTCATTATCAAACCTGTCTTTCTTAAATACTCTCATTATCAAAACCGTCTTTCTTCAACACTTTCATTATTAAAACACTCTGTCTTCAACATTTTCATTATCAGAACCCTCTTTCTTAAATACCTTATTATCAAAACCGTCTTTCTTCAACACTTTCATTATCAAAACCGTCTTTCTTCAACACTCTCGTTGTCAAAACTCTCTTTCTTAAACACTCATTACCGAACTGTCTTTCTTCATTTCTATCATTATCAAAACCTTTCTTCGTCTCATTATGAAAACTGTCTTTCTTAAAGTCTCTCATTATCAAAATCATCTTTCTTCAATACTCTCATTATCAAAACTCTCTTTCTTCAATACTGTCATTATCAAAACTGTCTTTCTTAGTCTCTCATTATCAAAACCATCTTTATTCAATACTCTCATTATTAAATCTGTCTTTCTTAAATACTCACATTATCAAAACTATCTTTCTTAAACACTCTTGTTATCAAATCCGTCTTTCTTAAAATCTTTCATTATCAAAACAGTATTCTTAAACACTCCCTTTATCAGCACCATCTTTCTTAAATTCTCTCATTATCAAAACCATCTATCTTCAATATTCTCATTATCAAAACTGTCTTTCTTAAATGCTCACATTATCAAAACCATCTTTCTTAAATACTCTAGTTATCAAAACCGTCTTTCTTAAAGACTGTCATTATCAAAACCGTCTTTCTTCAATACTCTCATTATCAAAACCGTCTTTCTTAAAGTCTCTCGTTATCAGAACCGTCTTTCTTAAAGTCAATCATTATCAAAACTGCGTTTCTTCAATACTCACATTATAAAAACCGTCTTTCTTAAAGTCTCTCATTATCAAAACCATCTTTCTTCAATCCTGTCATTATCAAAACCGTCTTCTTAAAGTCTCTCATTCTTAAACACTCTCGTTATCAACACGATCTTTCTTAAACTCTCTCATTATCAAAACCTTCTTCCTTCAATACTCTTATTATAAAAACCGTCTTTCTTTAATACTCTCATTATCAAATCTGTCTTTCTTAAATATTCACATTATCAAAATCATCTTTCTTGAACACTCTCGTTATCAAAACCGTCTTTCTCAAAGTCTCTCGTTATCAACACCGTCTTTCTTAAACTCT
>NC_089763.1:16185994-16205994 GCF_040412425.1 Macrobrachium rosenbergii | reverse complement strand
AAAACGTAAAAAATGCTGGGCAATGTAAATGAAGCAACTATCTTAACAGGAGAGAGAGAGAGAGAGAGAGAGAGTTAATCGGTTGTCATTCAGTTTTCCTGGACAGTGCTGGGTTGGTCAGCTAGTATCTACATAAACCTCTCGTCACATTTACCCTAGTATTTTTAGATACATTTGGCACTGAAAACCTCTGAATCCGATTTTAATGAGTGAAATTATTAAACAGTCCAACCACATCAGGATTCGAACCTAGGTCAGCAAATGCAGCAGTCAGAGCAAACTCGCCATGCTATCACACACTCGCACACACATACACACACACACACACATATATATAACTAGATTTTTGCAATTAGTAAAATATAATTAGCTTTGTTAACATATATATTCTAATTAGCAATAATTCTGATAGCAGAAAGTAAAAAACCTTCCCATGCTTAGAGCTAGGACATAGCTTTCAGTTAATCTAATGATGCTCAGATTCAAGCTCCATATATATATAAATTATATTATATACTATATATATATATATATATATATATATATATATATATATATATATATATATATATATATATATATCAAAAGAGAAGAGAAAAGAAGAATGAAGATATATTAGGAAATAACGATAAGCTAAATATGGAGAAGAGATAAGAATGTAAGGAAATTTCGTAATGTTTAACTTCCTCAGTAATGAATTTAAGTCAGTTTTTCAAGACTTTAGACTGTTTGCTTATTCACAGTTTACACCTGATAATCGGACAAATTTTCCGACGCATGCGCAAGATAGCAAAAAAAAAAAAAAAACAGAGCGGATAGCCTATTACACCAAAAGGCAAAGAATAAATAAATAAATTACTTGATTAAAATTTTAAAAATGCTTACACAACCGTCTAAAAATTTCGCAAACTACCTAAAATGTAAAAATACCGAGAAAATGGTTTGATCTCACATTTGCTTAAGATCAAGTGAAAAATTTTACCGAGACATATCCCTACTATGATGCGTTAAAGCAGCATAACACGATTTCAGCGAATCTAAACGGCGAAGTTTTCTTTTAGATCTTTAAATGTACATTATTTTACTTCATTTTACTAAAATAGCACCCTTAGCCTCTATAACTATCATTAATGATTTACGCGGATTAATAAATTTTATGAACTCGTAGATTCTTAATATACAAAATCTTTCAGTGAACCTTTCAACCAATAACCAGCTAGACAGATAATCTCAAAACTTAAATCGGAAAGTCAGTTCAGTTTACAACATCATAAACCAAAGATAACTTTTACCTCAGGAAAATAGAACAAGACTTAAAACCATTAAGAAAATCCAACCTTAACAACACTCAGGAAAAAGTTAATTTGCAACAGTAAAAACAGAAGATAACCTTTACCCACGAAATGAAAGATAGCTATTTTTAGAGACTCAAAGAGAACATATTCCTACATTAAAAGACGAACGGCGAAGTAATAAGACAAGAAAATATGAAATATTAGGCAACGAAAATGCAAACTGTCGAACATATTGTCGACATTCGATGCTGATAAGGAGGAGCCGACATCATAATGCACCGAGATGGAAAATGCTCGCAGCATCGCTGCTCCCTATCAGATGCTCCAAATACCTACTTTCGGAGGTGGGTCGCGGGACAAGGGGGTATGGGTAATCCGTAACTCGTGTAACACACCTCATTTTCTCTTTGGCAAGCAACCATGAACGCCCATGCAAGAATAAACAAACTTCCTTTCACTTCTGCGAGCAAGCGGACATGCGTATGCGTGTATAGGCGTCTGTAGGTATGCATATATACACACACGCTCACAGATAAAGGCAGATGGACAGACGTACATGATTGTATACCCTAGTGAAAGTTTCACACTTCTATCTCATATGCGTTTATCAAACTTTCTTGATATAAACTTTTTGACATTTCTGAGACTCCATCATTGTCAAATTTCATGTCTCTCCGGTGTTTATAAAATCTCAACTCAATTTCCACTTTAATAGCAGATTTATTGTTCCTTTTTTAGCTACACGTCTAAAACACATTAAAATGAAGTCTATGAAAACATATTCTGCCCTTGCTAGGAATGCTTACCCGTGAAGCGCACCTTTTGCTCTTATTTCCCCTTTCCTTTTGATTAATCTCATTAGAATTAACTTCAAAAGGTATATTTCCTTTCATGATGCCTACCCTGCTATCAGCCCCACTACTCATATTATCTGGCAAAGGTCCTAAATAGTTTTTGCTTTTCAATTCTACCCCTCAAAAAGTAAACCGAAATTCGTAAACTATGCGATTCCATCATTTCCATATTTTTTTAAATATACTTCTGCACAATTCAGCCATCTTGGTTTCGTGAACTTTAAATCATAACCTTATTCGTCCTAACACCCAGTCTCTTTCACCAGGCTATTAATTCCCCTTACTATTCCCACTTGTCCTTATATCAACCTACGACTCAAAGCTATTGTACTTTTGCTTCCATGTCACTGAAAAGAAATTTTCCTGGGAACTGGCTTCCAAGTCTCTCTCCTTTCATTTTCTGATAGCCTTTGCTTGAAAGACTCTTAATGATAGCCTTTGCTTGCTTGAAAGACTCTTAATGATAGCCTTTGCTTGAAAGACTCTTAATGATAGCCTTTGCTTGAAAGGCTCTTAATGATAGCCTTTGCTTGAAAGACTCTTAATGATAGCCTTTGCTTGAAAGACTCTTAATGATAGCCTTTGCTTGAAAGATTCTTAAAACAGCCTAAAAGGAAGTGAATGCTTACACCAGAGCTACTTCTACATCTAAATGTCACTCTCGTAAAATACAGCCTCCCACTAAAATTAATGTATATAAGAAACAAGTAAAAAATGTGCCGAAGTTTCTTCGGCGCAATAGCGTTTTCTGTAAATCGTATACTCAAGGCCACACAAAACAGATCTATCTTTCGGTGGTCTTGGTGTAATGCTGCATGAGCCGCGGCCCGTGAAACTTTAATCACGGCCCGGTGGTGGCCTGGTTTACATCGTTGCCAGACGCACGATTATGGCTAAATTTAACTTTAAATAAAATATAAACTACTGAGGCTAGAGGGCTGCAATTTGGTATGTTTGATGATTGTAGGGTGGATGATCAACAAGCCAATTTGCAGCCGTCCAGCCTCAGTAGTTTTTAAGATATGAGGGCGGACAGTAAAAGTGCGGACGGACAGACAAAGCCAACACAATACTTTTCTTTTCAGAAAACTAAGTAGTATGCATAGCTTTGAACCCATGGAAGATCAAACTCGCCGTTCTAATGACATTCTGGACAGCTTTACTTCCAGTTTTATCGCTAACCTTTTTGAGACACATAAATGTCACAGCCATACTCTCCTTTTTACTCTTAAACATCTTACAAAATTTCACTTAAAATAATTTAAGCACAATTTCTTACTACCCTGCAACTATGCTGCGCTTTAGTCTATGAATGTGTCCATTTACTGTGTGTACAAATAATATTCACATATATTAAGCCAGAAATATTGTTTCAAATATAATTCATTATACTCTAGGAATAATGATAAGCGTTCCTGCGCCGGTCAGGATTCCAACCATGGCCTGGTTTAAAAACACAACGATCGACAATGACTGACCACTCGCCACACGAACATTATTCATTATAATTCCCCTTGGATGTTAGTCATTCCCAAGATATAAACAATTCGATATAAAATATTCTGTGGCTTAATATTTGTGAATATGAAAAATCACGACGAGTACAAGTGACAAAAATATATTCATATATATATATATATATATATATATATATATATATATATATATATATATATATGTGTGTGTGTGTGTGTGTGTGTGTATATATACATAACAACATATATGTGTGTGTATAAATACAGGAATGTTTGTCACTTTTACACATGTTACTTAAACATTCGCAAATACTTAAACCTCAAATAACGTTTAACATCGAATTCCTTATACCTTGGGAATATCTTACCACTAAGGTGCATTATAACTAATAGTGAATCTGCCTCAGCTAGAATTCGAACTCGAGCCTTTGCTGTATTGACTTTGACTATGTGTAAATTACTCCTAGGATATAATGAATTTAATATTAAATGGTGACTTAATATTTCTGAATATATATATATATATATATATATATATATATATATATATATATATATATATATATATATATATATATATATATATATATATATATATATATATATAAAGATAAAATCATTTAAGAAACAGAGCACTGGAGCTGCGAGGGCCTTTCGACACTAGTCCTTTACTTAGCAGACTAGTGTCGAAAGGCCCTGCAGCACTCCAGTGTTTCCATTTCCTTCGTGGATTTTATCTTTTATTTATATATTCATCATGCCCATATTTTCGTGATTCAGTTATATATATATATATATATATATATATATATATATATATATATATATATATATATATATATATATATACAGTATATATGCATTATATATACATATATATACATTATATATATATATATATATATATATATATATATATATATATATATATATATATATATATATGAATGTATGCATGTATATGCTATATTCCTCTGTTACACACTGTTAAATTGAATATAGAGTTTAGGCCAAAGGCCAAGCACTGGGACCTATGAGGTCATTCAGCGCTGAAACGAAAATTGACAGTAAAAGGTTTGAAAGATGTAACAGGAGGAAAACCTCGCAGTTGCATTATGAATTAATTGTTAGGAGAGGGTGGAAAGCAAGATGGAAGAAAGAGAATATGAAAGGAGGTACAGTAAAAGGAACGCTGCAAAGAACCTTAAGTAATACCTACAGTGCACCGCATGAGGTGCACTGACGGCACTAACCCGCTATGAGGCACACTTTGTTCAAATCATACCAAAGTGTAAGCAAATGATGTTGTAACAGCAATCGCAAAAACGTCAAAAACCAAATGACGCTGAGTAAAAATGAATGAAAAGATCGTGCATTTGTATTACTGGTCTTGTCACAGTATGAAGTCATAATACCGACAACAACAATAACTGGGAAATTTAGTGCCTTCGCAAGCAAGAGATTCTCTTTTGCTCGTGGCGGCCAATATTTGCCTGATCCAAGATGGCGCTTGAATTGCCTCTCGCGTGAGATAAGGGAGAAAATCCGACGGCACTTTAGAGGCAGCGGCGTCATTAATCAACCTTAAAGACTTGACCCGAGGAGACAGACGCGACCTGTTATAATGGATCAACTCAACCCTTGAGAGGTTTACTCACTCTGCAATCAAGATAAAGTCAGAGAAGTTAACCAGGGGAGAGAGAGAGAGAGAGAGAGAGAGAGAGAGAGAGAGAGAGAGAGAGAGAGAGAGAGAGAGAGATTCCATCAAGGGAAAAACAAGCTGAACGGAGAAAGAGGGAGGAATTGAATAAGAGAAAACAGAATTTTAACCCACCTCCAAAAAGATGGAGAGAGGGAAAAAAGCTGAATCCGGCGAGGAGGACTGCACACCCAAGTCTTCGTCACAAATGGCCCCGTCTTCGGGCGATAGCGATCCAGTGAGGTCATAATATTTTGACTTGGTCCGACTGCCTCGTTACTGTTGCCCTCTCAAATTGCAAATGCGATACGTTATCAGATGAAAAGGTTCGGCCGAGAGCCGAAGCATTTTCGGATGGGTGTTAAAAGGAAAATGCTGGTCGAAGGAAAATTCGATTTTATTTTGGTCGGAATAATATATTTCCCTAAGTGTCTCCACTGGAACCTCGCTGCATTGGCTGCTTAACGAGATATACCTTAAACTTTCTAGACAGACATTTAAAGCATGACTAACATTTCTAACACACGTTTACGACAGGTTTAACATTTCTAAAGATAAATTCAGGGTATGTTCGGCTTTTGTAAACAAATATTTAGGATCTGTTTACAGTTTCCAAACACACATTTAGGGCAAGTTTAATATTTCCAACCACACATTTACGAATTGTCAAACTTTTCAAAATATTTGTATGCCTACAATTCAAGACATATATTCACGATATGTTTAAAAGTTCAAAACATATCTTTACGATATCCCTCACATTTCTAAATTGATACTGACACCATCTTTAACATTTCCAAACATATATTAAGGACATGTACAACTTTTTCAAATACATATACGAGACGTGATTAAGCTTTCTTCAAATATTTTTAGAACATATTTAAGATCTGAGAACATCTACTTACGACATACTCGATCTTCTTAACCAGATATTAGGCTATGTTCAACTTCTTCCATACTCATTTTTGAGCATATGAAAATTTTATGCACATATATTTTGGGCATAATATCAATAAGTTTATCCTTACTAAACATATATTCAGGACGTGTTTTGTGAATGAATTACAGAGTGAGACCTGATACTTTTGTCTTACAACCCGAAACCTTTATAACAAAAAATCTCGCGTGTAAAAATTACTCAACGATGAAAACGAAGTGCCACCGGGAACTTTAAATTATCACAGTTGCACAAAAAGAATTCTTCTTGGAACTATCAATTAGCGAACGGAGTTTCCAAGAATATGAAAGTGTCAAAAAAGGTAACATGAAATCATTTAAGAAGGAAAATATAAAGCGAAACTGGATGCGAAGGCAAAAAATTCACGAAGAAATCAAATGGATTTGATAACAAAAGCCAGCAAATTAAAGAAGCTGACTAAATTGACTGACGTAAGAATCCCATGTTCAGACCAAGAAATGACCTCGATACTTCCATTTGGGTCAGAACTTCTGAGTTTAGAAAACGGTTGGTCGATCAGAGTCAAGAGGTCCACGCCAGGTCTCGTGCTTCCTATCAAACCTTACCACTCTTAGGGGCCGGTCTTTGGGTTATGGTCCGTGCTGTCACCGGGCCAGCCTAAACCAGCGGTATGATACATATTATTGCTAGCTTCGTGAGAAAAACTGCAGGGGGTAAAAAGCTTTCAAAACAGGCGGGAGGGAGATTGGGTGTCGGGGTGAGCCCAACGTTTCCACTAACAAATATATGTAAAGAAGTGGCTGTTTAATTTCCCTCATATCATTTCCTTAAGAGTAAGACCTCGCTCTGCTTATAATTTCATTTCCATCCAGACTCTGGATAAGCAGACTGGCAGTCCAAATGACATAAAGAAACTTATAACATTGTCGTTATAATATTTACTGTCTTTGGTTTAGAAGTTTCCTTTCTCCAAAATACAAATAAGGCAAAAATCGTCCATCCATTTTCTATCGGTGGACCAGAAAGAGTAAAGAAAAAGAGGAAAATAGAGAGAGAGAGAGAGAGAGAGAGAGAGAGAGAGAGAGAGAGAGAGAGAGAGAGAGAGAGAGAGAGAGAGAGGTAAGCGACCCTAAGAAAAACAACGACTGGCTAAAGATCACTTGGTCGTTTTTGCCTCGTTTGACGATGACAGATACCCTCCCTCCTGGCTCTGAGATCCTTCGACGGATTATAAACGAAAGCAAAAGTCAGTACATGGCGCCCAAACGCTGTAGAGTACTCTGGACATTCACTTTTAGACGCATTCTTGTCAAAGCTCACATAGACGCACGCCGTATGAAAACAAAGGTAAATACAATAGCCGTTACTTATGTCCCTGAAAAACAATTACTCAGTATCAGTTATCATTATTTTAGGTAAATTTTGAACAAGGTCGCTTGGTAAATTAGGACTTACTTCCCTAATGAAACGAAACTGAATGGCTGCACTGGAAACCCTACAGCTCGGGTGTTTTGTCACTCCCTGAGGAAATATTTGTTTGTTGTGTGTTCCTAGCCGTTGTGGCATATCTGCTATCATACACAGAAGATGGATCCGTTCTTCAGAACAATGGGCCTGAACATGGCTACCTTGGGGGTGACAGAAAGCCGTTTTGTCTTAAGAGGTGTCTGACCTGGGATATGAGGCAGAGTCTTTGTTTGATCCTTGGGCTTTATGTGAACCAAATATATAGGTATCTCCCCCATACATTCATACACACATGCACACGCACATATATATATAATATAATATACATACATTGTCTCACTCTACGATATACATACATACACAGCTTCATATATATATATATATATATATATATATATATATATATATATATATATATATATATATGTATGTTTATATATCTATATTATATATATTCATATTCATTTATGTATATTCATATATAAGGCAATGATACTGGCACACTAATAAGCAGAACGAAGTTTTGGAAAACAACTGTCCTAAGGAAAATAGCTAAGACAGCGATTACGAAAAGAAAATCATAAAGGTAAAATTGACGTAATAATTGAAAAAAAAATTGTAAAATAAGGTTTATAAATAGCCAGCATCATCATTAACTTTGTTATTCCAATTACATACGTATCTAGTCCAGCCCTAGGAGAGCTGTTATATATATATTCTACTAAGTTAAAAGTTAAGTTTACCTTAGTTTTACCAGACCACTGAGCTGATTAACAGCTCTCCTAGGGCTGGACTAGATACGCATGTAATTGTAATAACAAAGTTAATGATGATGCTGGCTATTTATAAACCTTATTTTACAATTTTTTTTTAATTATTAAGTCAATTTTTACCTTTATGATTTTCTTTTCGCATGCTGTCATAGTTATATATATATATATATATATATATATATATATATATATATATATATATATATATATATATATATATATATATATATACAAAAGAATTCATTCTGAATTTGCATTGTGAAAAAACTTTACTGGACTCGTCTTGATATATATAGTTTAAAAAACTTTATTAGTGACGAGGGCGATTTCTGCTACAAGTATCCGGTAACTCTCCCGCCCGATGGGAGTGGCCTATCCCTTATCTGGCAACAAAACTATAGCAGGCTGTAGCCATCATTTGACTAACGAGAAATACCAGCCAACTAAAATACTAGTTTAGTCGGTTATCTCATACTATTCTAATTAAAACGCACCAAGCAATAAATGTAACAATAAATCAAGAGCCAATCCTGACATATTTTATTCACAGTAATAAAATCTGTTGCGAAAAAAAATCTCAAATTCATATTACATTTTACACGAGATAGAGAGCGTTAAAAAAGGATTCTTCCGTTCAACAATTCTGTTCAGTAACAGTTGAGCATATTTATTTTTCCGCACTGGTACACTGTTACAGCTCTTATTATTAAGATTTTTATTAATAAATTTGGTAAGAGAAGGGAAACAAGTCAGTTTCACTTTTGTAGCCAATGCCAGGGCTAACGAGAAACCTTTGTCTATCATATATTCATTTATGATTTCTTAATAATCTATTCTTATGACAGGTGCTAATACTTTTTCCCTTAAACCCAGATATCGCACCTTCACGCACCACAGTGATCTGGGAAACGGTTCGGCTTTGAAGAACAGGTTTGGTAATTTTTCAAAAACAAAAATAAGGTAAAAGGACCGTCTGAGGAACCATCATTATACACAGCCGATATAGTGTTGGGGTAAGAGGAGCAACCGCTTCCTCTTACATCATCCCAATATACGGCAAGCAAGCAATGTACATACGATCAAGTACTACCACAAGAGAGAGAGAGAGAGAGAGAGAGAGAGAGAGAGAGAGAGAGAGAGAGAGAGAGAGAGAGAGCCTTAGCGAAGTTTTTTCGGCTTATCTTGTACATGACTATATTTGGTGTACAGATACATGAATGTGTCAAAAGCGTTTGTCTATTCTCATGCATACAAGGTCTCAATCAAATCTCCAGAGAGAGAGAGAGAGAGAGAGAGACGTGCAATAAAACACGTTTGTGTTCCCATACAATAGAAAAAATTTAACTTGCAGGGGAAAAAACTTGCTGCGGTTCAATGTCCGTCTCCAAGTCGGTTGTACAATTTTTGTCAGTCAAACATTCTGGATCCAAGCAGAGAAATCCTGGTGACTATGGGAATCTCTCTCTCTTTCTTTCTCTCTCTCTCATATACACACTGTAAAAGAAACGGACACTTGACAGTTGTTTACAAATCACACTCACACAGATACACACACACACACATATATATAACATACACATATATATATATATATATATATATATATATATATATATATATATATATATATATATATATACGGTGACCTCGATGGCTCAGTTGGTTGAAACAGTAGCCTCAAGCTTCATAGAGTCTGTGGTGCGGTTCAATCGATCTGACCGGTCGAGAAACAGACACTTTTATCCGTAGAGACACCCGGGATTACGTATGTAATCAACAGATAGGTTTGCTGAAAAACAAATGGTGTTACAGACTAATACACATAAACAAAGCCACTCCAACATCTTCTAAAAACATAACAGACACCTCACACGTATAAGAACTGTCGACCTAACTGCCCATTCTCCTCTGCTGGGAGAAAGGGGGCTGGGGATTTAATTTACAATACATGTACACATTCGTTACCGGGTCTAAACGATATCAACAGGGCAGCCGATCGAGGCTACGGGCCTACCCCACCGCCAAATCAAAGTTCTTCAAAAGAAGGCATCGTGCATACCCCATATAAACATGGAAAAAGCACGTTAAAACGAAGAAGATATATATATATATATATATATATATATATATATATATATATATATATATATATATATATATATATACACGGTATATAGAAAGAGAGAGTTCCCATAGTCACCTGGATTTCTTTGCTTGGACCCAGACTGTATGACTGACAAAAATTGTACGACTGACTTGGAGACGGACATTGAACCGCAGCAAGTTTTTTTCCTCGCAAGCTAAATCTTTTCTATTGTATGGGAACACAAACGTGTTTTATTGCACGTCTCTCTCTCTCTCTCTCTCTCTCTCTCTCTCTCTCTCTCTCTCTAGACATTTGACACATACATGTATTTGTACACCATATACAGTCATATACAAGATAAAGAGAAGAAACTTCACTAAATCTCTCTCTCTCTCTCTCTCTCTCTCTCTCTCTTTGTGATAGTACTTAATCGTATGTACATTCTTGCTTGCCATATGGCCGGTTGAGATGATGTAAGATGAAGCGGTCGTTCATTTTACTCCAAGACTATATCGGCTGTGTATAGTGATGGTTCCTTTGACGGTCCTTTTACACACACACACACACACACATATGTATGTGTGTGTGTGTAGATTACGCATTAACTTGGGAATGACATCGAAAATTTATAATCACGTCAGCACCTGCCTTTGAAGAGAGTGCGATTTTGAAGCGTGCCTTCACCAAACCTTTCATCAAACTTTCGGATGAATGGTAAAACACTTGGTGAGAAGCAGAGATTGAATCATGGTAATACTCGCACCAAAAAGAATAAATCGATGATTATAAAAGCTACTAAGCAAAAACTATATAATACTCTGATACATTATTACATTAACCCCGATTTCTCTACCCTTTTCATTAAATTTTTAATAGGTATGTTGCGACCTACTACTTACAGGATAGAATATCATAAAAGATCACTAAATATCATGCAGTATTTGAAAGTGAAATTCTGAAAGAAAAACTCACGTCTACTATAGCAAAAAAAAAAAAAAAAAAACATATACCACTTTATTGGTTGTCTACTGACGCTTTATATCTATTCAGATTGTATGCTGTAGATATCCACAGTTTCATAGATACTTTCTACATGAAAAAACGAGAGAAAATATAAAATAATTCCAATATCCCTTTTCAAAATAATAGTTCGATAACCAGGTAGGTACATTTTTTATATCACTGTTTCCCTGGAAAAATAATTTGAATATTGAGTGTAAGAACTAGAAAAATTAAGGGAAAAAGCAGTAAAATCAATTATGAAAATTCTCCTCTACAATGAAATGAGTAACAGAAGTCTGGATATTGACTTACACGAGAGCGAACACAAAAGAAAAGAAACAGTGAGACAATTAAAACCTGTTTACTGGCACAAGGCGATATGCGATGACCAGAATGAACAAGACCGAACCCTTTAGCCATTTCTCCATCAGCAACATCGAGAGAGAGAGAGAGAGAGAGAGAGAGAGAGAGAGAGAGAGAGAGAGAGAGAGAGAGCTGAGAGGATGGTACACGAATCTCATAATGTCGCTATTGTACCCGAAACACGAACTCGACAATATCCCCGAAATCTATCGCAAGTCAGCTTTGTTACCTAGTCCAGACAATGACCCTACACAGATGCCAACTCTTACCCTACCTTTACCCTCCTTCCCTCCTTACCCTAACCCTGACCACGAGGTCTGATCAGCCCCTTCGGGTAACGCATACAGATGGTATCGCTCGAAGTAAGCGAGCGAGATCAATGCCTCCGCTGTGGATCATAGACTCTCCAATTGTTTAGTAACGTGTTCTGATTAGTAAGCCAATCAGCCCAGTGCCAAGAACCCAATTTTTACCAGAGAGAGAGAGAGAGAGAGAGAGAGAGATGCCGCTTTAAAGATAAATATTTTAAGAAATATGAAAGAAATTAATTCTCTTGCATTTCTCGACAATACGTTAGCTCCGTTCCACCGTTTTCCAACTTATTTTAAGTTTACGTAACCGAGATAAGCAAGGTTCCCGTGTCAAATATTTCGGGGAAAACTGAGGAAGGCGCAGATTTCCTCATTCTGGAAGTGAGTGGTACGAGGCGTTGATAAAACCAGTTGACCCTCGACTACCTTACGATCCTACGATATTTGCGGATCCTCCGTCTCCTCCGAGAGGCTTCTTTATGATTTCAATGTGGCTTAACTTTTCTTTATTTTCCTGCTAAAATGTTGATGCTTCTGATTATTCCTCTAAAAGTGCTGATGATTTTGATTATTCTTCTAAAAATGTTGATGATTTCGATTTTTCCTCTAAAAGTGTTGATGATTTCGATTATTCCTCTAAAAATTTTGATGATTTTGATTA
Source organism: Macrobrachium rosenbergii (assembly GCF_040412425.1). Taxonomy (NCBI): domain Eukaryota; kingdom Metazoa; phylum Arthropoda; class Malacostraca; order Decapoda; family Palaemonidae; genus Macrobrachium; species Macrobrachium rosenbergii. The sequence continues at coordinate 16,193,086 of NC_089763.1, read as the reverse complement.
TTCCTCTAAAATTGTTGATGATTTTGATTATTCCTCTAAAATAGTTGATTTTGACTATCCTCTAAAAAATGCTGATAATTTTGATTATTCCTCTAAAATGTTGGTAATTTTGATTATTCCTCTAAAAAGTTGGTAATTTTGATTATTCCTCTAAAAGTGTTGATGATTGTGACTACTAATTAAGGAAAAGTGATGATGCTTCCTCAACAAAAGCCAATTTTTTGTCTGGATTCATATATGAAAAATTGAGTGTCTGTTTACTTTTTCTTTTGCTACAAAGGCCGACGGGACGTGTAACTTGCTGCCTTTAGTCATTTCAAATCTGATTTAAACAATAATGGTATAGAAACACTGATGAGCGGTGCCCGTAAACACATTTCCGGAAATGAAAGGAATGCTCCATTTCTCAATTGTAGATTATATTTATTTTACGCAGTATAAGAAAGTGAATTCTAATTCTTCTTTATTTGATTACCTTAAAGGCGGAGAGAGTCTGATCTGCTTACCTTTCATCCTGAAGAATTTCCTTGGACGGTCATTCTATTTGTTAGGGTACTTCAACCCCAATTATTTCGTTACTCCCGAAAACAAAAGTTCACCGACATTGTTGAAAGAATCTTAGCCACTTGAACGGTTCCTGATATCTTACATGTCAGTAACAGGACACAAGTGAAAACTAGTACAAAATGAGCCAAAGTTTCTTCGGTGCAGTCGAGTTTTCCGTACAGCGTATAATCAAGGCCACCATAAACAGATCTGTCTTTCGGTGGTCTCAGTATAATGCTTTAAGAGCCGCTGCCCATGAAACTTTAACCACGGCCCGGTGGTGGCCTGTCCTAAATCGTTGCCAGACGCACGATTATGGCTAACTTTAACCTTACATATATTAAAAACTACTGAAGTTAGAGGGCTGCAATTTGGTATGTTTGATGGCTGGAGGGTGGATAGTCAACATACCAATTTGCAGCCCTCTAGCCTCAGTAGTTTTCAAGATCTGAGGGCGGACAGAAAAAGTGCGGAAGGACAGACAAAGCCGGCACAATAGTTTACTTTTACAGACAACTAAAAAGTGGGAAAACATTGGTTACTAAATTTCGCCGATCGTCCCTCCTTCAGAAGAGCAACGAGACGCCGACGGCCGCGTCGACGCTCCCAATAAAAACAAGCGTTTAATTGCGACGCAAAGACGCAGCTCGATATAAAAGTCAGGTGGGTCTCTTTAAACACGAAATGCAATCAAATCGCCACGCCCTGAGAATAACGTCCCGTTGCGCTCTCTGCCACCGCCCCTAAAATGGAGAGCCGAGAAGGGGGGGCCACACCCATCGCCTATACAATCACCTCAGCCTGCGTACATACCCATTCACCCTAGCAACATCATCGTCGTGCCCTACATTTCATGAGCGTCGGAGGGTATATGGGTATGCAAACACCCACTCGATAGAACCTCTCATTAGCGCCAGGAGGAGAGCCTTGCCCTTTAACCACTGAACGTTTTAATATCTGCATCACGAGGAATGATCATGATTTCGATAACCACATGGGAGAGGGGGCTGAACTGGCCGGAGATTCGCTTGCCCTGTTTTATGGGCACGTCGTCTGCAGATGCTCCAAGCACTGGTAGTCGGGAAGAGGAGATACAAAAAGAAAAAAAAAAGAAGGTATTACCCAACTGTATTCGATATATCGAGTCTATTATTATGCTCCAGTTAGTATACTTTCTTCGTCGGTGGTGTTTACTCTGTGAAGAGGGAATGTCTCAATTATGATGACGTTGAGAATTCTAATAAAGGTATTAATAATATTCATGGAGGAAATAATAAAACAGAAACGCATAACGACACGTTAAGTCCATGAAAATCACTGTCATCACCATATAATAAGTAAAAAGAAACAACGAACGCCACTGACAAAAACTAAATCTACCAAAAAAAAAAAGTTTCTTATGAAATCGGCCCAAAGGGATTATGCATAGAAGGACCTCCTGAAGGGTACAGACCACTCTCTCTCTCTCTCTCTCTCTCTCTCTCTCTCTCTCTCTCTCTACCACTTTCCCATAGGTCGTAAATGTCATGTGGTGGTATAACAACGCCGCTTAATGCATCGCCTACATCATTTCCTTACCTCTTTTCCTAGGCACAGACTTTAAATGGAGGTTAACGAAGGGAAAGAGAGGGAAATATTCTCTTCTCTTTTTTCTTTTCCTATACTTTTACCGTTGGTGCAGTAAGGAGGGGTGAAAGTCGTACATACACATGCAAATGGAAACATACATAATTCACATTATACGCACATACATCTAATTACATATGTCTGTAATTGGTACAGAAGCTATTGGGAAGGTCAAAGAAATGTCCTCATGTAGACCAGGCTCGAAGAAAGAAAGTGGAGGAAAGGGGGAAAAAAGCGGGAGTAAAGATAAATTTAATTTACTCCAAGAGAGAAGCGAAAATACAGTCAAGAAGAGAGTAGGACTACTGGACACTTTTACATATATATATATATATATATATATATATATATATATATATAAATATATATATATATATATATATATATATATATATATATATACATATACGCCCATACATACAGCTGTTGGCTCTCGCGCCATATCTTTAGACAACGCTACTGTCTCTCCTACTCTCCCGATCCCCTACCTACCCCGTCCCCACCTGGGTGGGCAAACAGGTTTACAGGAGGAGGGTGGATGTCTCCTCTACCCTCCTGTTCCCCTACCTACACAACCCCCACCCAGGGCGGACAAACTGGTTTGCAGGGGTGGGTGGCTGTGTCATGTCTCTCCTACAGTTAACCTAGGGAGGACAAACAAGATCCACTCGGATTTTATTATTATTAAAATTACTATATATAGATGTATATATATACATTATATATATAATATATACATTATATATAATATATATAAGTATATATATATATATATATATATATATATATATATAGAGAGAGAGAGAGAGAGAGAGAGAGAGAGAGAAAAAGTGTCAAATACATACGGTATCAGCCGTTTAGGAACAAAAGCTGTTTCATGAATTATTATTTCGAGACTTGGCATTCATGACAAGGCCTCCCTCAACAAGCATAAATTGCTGTTAGTCGTAGATCCTAGATCATCAGATCGTTAAAAGCTCCACCAGGAGAACGCGTATGCGTATTAATTTAGTAAAATTGGGAATAAGTCTGTTTAAAATTCGGCGTCTTATTATGACGAGATAGATCATCATCTGAATTATAATTAAATGGAAAGTGTTATTTCTTAATCAGTTAATGACTGGAATTTATGAGCTTTGCGATTACACCTCATTTCACCCAAATTTACATTGGTGACGCTGCAGTGCAGATATATATATATATATATATATATATATATATATATATATATATATATATATATATATATATATATATATATACATACATATATACTGTATATATATATATACAGTAATATATATATATATATATATATATATATATATATATATATATATATATATAGTGTGTGTGTGTGTGTACTTTTGAGTGCGCATGCGCGCAAAGAAAATCATGGTTCTGTCCATTTACATTTTCTCTCGTTAAAACTACTACAGTTAAGTACTAACACATAAAGACTTGTTACAATTCATTTTTTATGTTCGTAACCCAAATATCTTACGTAAGTAAATGCCGAGCATTAATTAGCATTCTGCTCCTTCCTCATTACTTTACCCCTTGGTATTCTTCTCTGTCACAGATTTAAGTATCGTTTGTACTCTTAACATTTGTCTTCTGTACACTCTTGACTGATAAACATTTCATTACGTCATTCCTTGAGCCGTTTACGTCGCAATTGTTTCTCTTACTTCTACAAAGCTTTGCGTTGCTTGCCTTTTCCTAATTGTTTTCATCGGGTATCTCGAAATCCCTTCCCGAAATTTACATCATTATTCACGTGCAGAACTCTATAATTTTCATCTTCACTGACCTCATGGATTTATTCAAATTCGTTGGCTATAATAATTTGATTTAAGAATCCAGCCAAAATTACAACCGGATAACGATCTTCATAGCGTCACAACCACCTTCCAACTTTACTATTAGTTCTCAATATGTGTTATAGTTCTAATAATTAGTGTTATAAATCTACACTTTTGACTGCTTTAAATATCAATCCCTGCTGTGACAAAGCTAATGTATAATCTAATCTAGCTTTGTAAGCTTATATACAGTGTAGGATCTTTACCCAGACATCATGTTATCCTGCATATAATTATCTCACAAATTCAATCGTGATAGTAGAATCAATAGTTGGTGAATGTTTTGTGGAAGTTCTGAACACCAGTAGTGGCAAAAATGCAGAGCAGACTGATATAGGAGTTAGTGGGCTTCATGTGAATAAGGGCTGGCGTGGGATGCTGGAGGTGGGGCTTTCGTAAAGAAGTACAAGTAAAAAACATCAAATGCAAAAGTGAGATGTTTTAATAGTGGGAAGATACTTGTCTGGCTACACAGCTTATGTATTTACATGCTTCAGAGGCCATAAGACTTGAAAACATAATTGTCTGCAGTCAAGGCTAGGATAAACCTGTTTATAAAAGTGAAGATTATGAAAGGGGTACATGTAATGTTTTGTATAAAAATATGATAGTTGGAAAAGTCGTCTTGGTGCAAATGAATATGAAATTTAGATTTTAGTCAGATCTGAGCTAACAGTTTGCTAGAAACATTAGGCGCATAAGGAAAATCATTCACCGTTTTACAATGAAATTAAACAATCCTTAAGCTATTAGGCATTCTGCAATAAGAAAGAACAGGAGAACATTGGAGCTTTCCAAAAATATCCGTGAACTGAGGTAAGCTAAGGCATGGCTGAATTTAAAGTTAAGTACAAATTACGCCAGTATGTCCCTCGCTTCTTTAAGAAAAACAAGGAGATAGAATATTGGATAAATTTAGTGTCCTGGATAAAATGTTTCATGAAAAGGAGGAAGGTTTAAGGTTTGTAAACGATCTCGTATTGCCCAGTGACTGAAGAAAAATTTCAGAAACAAGATAAATCGTTAGGAAGATTTCATAATGTAAAAACTGTCAAGAAACGGTTGTGAAACTCGTTCACGCACTAATGTAATGACAAGAACATTTACGAAAATTAATTTACAAACAAAAACCAAGATGACAGAAATAAAGAAAAACTGCACGTGGGAAGAATATCTAAAAGCAAACATTTTGAACTATGAGAAAATTCATCGAGAGACCCCGCTCTCTGAAATCAAGATAAAATGAATACTTTCTTTAAGAGTAAAATACAGGAAAATTTTACCAAAGAAATATGTGAATGTGATCGGTGATATCCTGCAAAGGTGAAATGACGTAAAACATTACAAACACGAGCAAACACACACACAGGCCCTCTGAGTAAAAAACACTGACGTACACACAGAGAGTCTAGAGAATTAAAGCATAAGAACGAAACACTGAGGAACGGGGCGGGATGAATGGAGCGTCTGAAATTCCTAGGAAACGATTCAACAACTCACAGGAACCGAAACTGCATGCAAGAGACACATGATTGACTTATTGTATGTCTGAGGTTGATTTACTGCTGATAAACCGTCAGTGTAAATGTGTGAGGAGGTCTTGAGGCTCCGCACCTAAATTATAAAAAAGAAAGGGACTTGAGTTGGATGCTGGAGGGAGCAGTGCTAGCTTTCCTGTTCTCCTCTGTGCTCGTCGCTTAATAGGGAAGTATATTATAGTTTAAAGGTGTCTATTTACGAATGTACAAGACTACCGTGATATCACTTTTGGATAGTAGGTGGACGTAAGACAGAAAGACAGCAAAAGATATAGTGTGTGTGTGTATATATATATATATATATATATATATATATATATATATATATATATATATATATATAATGCATATATATATATATATATATATATATATATATAATAATATATGTGTGTGTGTGTGTGTAGTAGGCTGCCGATAATTCACTCTCTCAGCTACACGAATAAGAGCAAAAAAGGGCAAAAGTTGGTAGGAGAACGTTTGACAAATATAAGTGGTGAAAAGAATAAAACGAAGCTACATAAATTAACAAAGTGTGATTGTCATTTGTAATGAGCAGTTCACAAACTATATTTTTAAGAAAATCATTTTTTTAATTTTAATTTTCTCGATCAATGAACCCATACACAAAAATAAAAGTAACTATGTATACCGTGACCATTTCATGAATATAAATGATTGCGTTTTTTCCAATTGGAAATTCACGATTTCAAAGCGAAAACTCTCATAGCAATGATACAAAATTTTAGAATAAATTCCCATTGAACTTAAGAAAACGTAAAATAAAATTTTAAAAAACAAAATAAAAATCGAACATGCGGATGCTGCGTGAAAACGATTAAGAAGAAGAAGAAGAAGAAGAAGGAAGAGAGAGAGAGAGAGAGAGAGAGATGCAAATCTATCCCGTTACACACGTAGGACGTAAGCAAACATATTCATATGGTAATCCCGAGACCCGCCTGCCCGGTTGGACCAACTCACTCGGATTACCTCATCGGGAGGTCTCTTGTGGCCTCTCCTTCCCTCCCTCGCTCCCTCTCTCCCTCCCTCTTTCTCTCGACACGCCGTCGCTAAAGGGCATCCGATTGACTTCTGGATTACACAGGCGATGAAGATCTCTCTCTCTCTCTCTCTCTCTCTCTCTCACACACACACACACACACAAGAAAATTTCAATATTTGTGGTAACACCAATGCCCCTCTCTCTCTCTCTCTCTCTCTCTCTCTCTCTCTCTCTCTCTCTCTCTGAGTAAATTAAGGTATCGTGAAAATACCCACGTTTTCCTCTCTTTCACAAAAAAACTTAAATATTGCGAAAAGAGCTTTGTATTCCTTTTTTCTTTGTCACACTATAATTATGAAAGCAACAATGTTCCCTTGAATACAGCTCTGAACAGTAAATTATTCTTTTATCTGTTACACACACACACACACACACGGAAGCATACGCGTATACACCCTGTAAGAGGTACATTTCGACAAACATCACCAAATAGAACCACGTGTCTGACATCCCC